>NC_073415.1:7504427-7589427 GCF_028641065.1 Leucoraja erinaceus
GAAGGGGGGGAGAGGAAGGGGGGAGAGGAAGGGGGGAGAGGAAGGGGGGGAAGGGGGGGAGAGGAAGGGGGGAGGAGGGGGGGAGGGAAGGGGGGGGAGAGGAAGGGGGGGAGAGGAAGGGGGGAGAGAGAGGAAGGGGGGGAGAGGAAGGGGGGAGAGGGGAAGGGGGGAGAGAGGAAGGGGGAGAGAGGAAGGGGGGAGAGAGAGGAAGGGGGGAGAGGGGGGAGAGGAAGGGGGGGAGAGGAAGGGGGGAGAGGAAGGGGGGGAGAGAGGGGGGAGAGGAAAGGGGGGAGAGGAAGGGGGGAGGGAAAGGGGGGAGGAGGGGGAGAGGAGGGGGGAGGGGGGGGGGAGAGGAAGGGGGGGGAGGAAGGGGGGGGGGAGAGAGGAAGGGGGGAGAGGAAGGGGGGAGAGGAAGGGGGGGCGAGGAAGGGGGGAGGGGGGGGGAGGGAGGGGGGAGGGGGGGGGGGGGGGGGGAGAGGGGGTGGGGGGGGAATGGGGGGGGAGGAAGGGGGGGGGGAGAAGGAGGGAGGGAAGGGGGGAGAGAGGGAGAGGAAGGGGGAGAGGAAGGGGAGAGGAAGGGGGGGAGAGGAGGAAGGGGGGTCGGAAGGGGGGGGGAGAAGGGGGGGGGGAGGGAAGGGGGGAGAGGAAGGGGGAGAAGGAAGGGGGAGGGAAGGGGGGAGAGGAGAGGAAGGGGGGAAGAGGAAGGGGGGGAGAGGAAGGGGGAGGGGGGGGAGAGGAAGGGGGGGAGGGGGGGGGGGGGGGAAAGGGGGGGGCGGAGGGGGGGGAGGGGGGGGGAGAGAGAGGGGAGGAGGGGGGGAGAGAGGGGGGGAGGAGAGGGGGGGGGGGCGCGGGAGGAAGGGGGGGAGGAGAGATGGAAGGGGGGGAGAGGGGAAGGGGGGGAGGAGGAAGGGGGAAAGAGGAGGAGGGGGGAGAGGGGAGAAGGGAGGGAGGAGAGGGGGGGAGAGGAAGGGGGGAGAGAGAGAGGGAGAGTGCAAGGAGAGAGAGTGTGAGGAGAGAGAGAAAGAGAGAAAAATAGAGAGTCAGAGAGAAAGAGCCAGAGAGTGTGAGGAGAGTCAGAGAGATATTGAATGGCAGTGCAGGCTCGAAGGGCCGAATGGCCTACTCCTGCACATATTTTCCATGTTTCTATGAGTGCGAGGAGAGTGAGAGAGAGAGAGAAAAATAGAGAGAGAGTGAGTGTGAGGAGAGAGAGCTAGCATGTGTTTGCTGGGCCGAATGGCCATAGTGTGAGCACGGAGATGGGTGGAGAGCGGTGGGGTTGAGGGAGTAGCGTTGGTACCTTGACGTTGTTTACTGGGCCCTCGCTGGAAGCTCCGATCCGTTCTGGTTTCCGCACTGCTGGGGGACTCCTCTTCCCAGACGGTGGATCTGCAGAAACAGAGGATGTCAGTAAGACTAGTCCTGCTCCTACTATCTCAGCGACACTGTCTTTCGAACTGCACCAGTCCCTCCAAAGATAGACGCGAGTTAGACACCCAAATGAACAGATAAATAGCAACAAACAGTTCCAGTATCCAGTTCCAACGTTAAAGTGGACACAAAATGCTGGAGTAACTGAGCGGATCAGGCAACATCTCTGGGGGAAAATAATTTAAGGTGACGTTTCGGGTCGAGACCCTTCTTCAGACAGAGTCGGGGGGAAAGGGAAACAAAGAGATATAGACGGCACATAGAATAAATGGGAGAAGGATATTGAAAACGCAAATGTGATCCAGGAAATGGAGAGCCCACAATGGTCCATTGTTGGCTGTGGAGAAGGTGGTATGGAGTTAGACATCAAATGCTGGAGTAACTCAGTGGGACAGGCAGCATCTCTGGAGAGAAGGAATGGGTGACGTTTCGGGTGAGACCCTTCTTCAGACTGAGGACTGAATTTTTTGTCTACCTGCGATTTAAACCAGCATCTGCAGTTCTTTCCTACACATGATAACGAGTTATACAGAATGTGAAACTCAGCAGGACGGCAGTGGAACTAGTACAGTGACTAGGGACGCAGTCTATCTTCCGCAGATGCTGCCTTCCCTGCTGAGAGTTTCTGCATCTATTTCAGATTTTTGCAAATTGTTTGATTTTTGATGACGATACATCCTTTCCAAATCTGGGAATAATGAGCACGCAGATAACCAAGGTGTGCGTCATCTGAGAAAAAAAATCATCACCAGTCTAAACCTGCTGCATTTTACCGAAACTGTCACTTCCTGCAGATGCTATCGTTGACGGGCAACTAAAAAACACTGATAGAGCTGCAAATAAATTAATCCCTTTGAGTGCATTGAGAACCAAAATGGAGAGGTGAAGACTCATCACCTATCCTAGTTTAGTTAAGTTAAGATTAGTTAGAATAGAATAGAATAGTTTCTTTATTGTCATATTAACATGAACCATGTACAACGAAATTTAAATATGTCAGCCAGTCAGTGCACCATTCAAACATTTCTAAAAGCTAACGATACATACAAGATAAAATATTAAAAGATAAACTAAAATAAAAATCACGAAAATAGCACGCATAAACACCCAACCCTCCATCCTTCTGTCGATTTCACAGTGTACCACAGTCCCTTAGTCTGTATCGCCCCTGCGTTCCTTGGCGGCTACATTTAGTGCTTTTATAGCAGTGGGGTAAAAACTGTTTTTTAGTCTGTTCGTCCTTGTCCTTGTAGATCTGTACCGTCTGCCTGACGGCAACAGTTCAAACAGGGAGTGTCCGGGGTGGGAAATGTCCTTTATGATACTCTGGGATTTTTTGATGCAGCGGGAACTGTGTAAGTCATCACCGCTGCACCATCGAGGGCATCCTTACCAACTGCATCACAGTATGGTATGGCAACTGCTCTGTCTCTGACCGGAAGGCACTGCAGAGGGTGGTGAAAATTGCCCAACGCATCACCGGTTCCACGCTCCCCTCCATTGAGTCTGTCAAAGGCAGGCGCTGTCTGCGGAGGGGGCCCAGCATCGCAAGGACTGCTCTCACCCCAAACCCTGGACTGTTTACCCATCCTACCATTCCAGGCATTACAGGTCTCTCCGTGTTTTTACCACAGGTCGAGGAACAGCAATTTCCCTGCTGGGATAAAGTCACTCTAGAAAACAACGAACCTCGGTGACTGTAGGCCATTCGGCCCTTCGAGCCCCCCCCCCCCCCCCCGGAACCTTATTATTTTTTTTTATTCAAATCGTTTGCTATGTCGCTCTTCAAGGGAGATGCTAATGCATTTCGTTGTCTCTGTACTGTACACTGACAATGACAATTAAAATTGAATCTGAATTGAATCTGAATCTGAATCTGAAGTCCTCCAAGGTAAGGAGAGGGCAGCCGACAATCCTCTGGGCGTTGTCAATTAGTTCAGTTTAGTGTTTTCCATGTGGCAATCAAACTGTACAATTCCTCCCCCTTCTGTCGTGGGGTGGACCGTCTCCCCTTACACCCCCCCCCCCCCATCTTTGCACATCCCCAATCCTCTCCACCCATCGCTTTACTTCCATCATTCATGTATCTTGTGTTTTTATGACTGTCGGCAGATCAATTTCCCTCCTGGGATAAAGAGAGTTCTATCATATTGTATCGTTTAGTTTTTAGTTTAGTTAAGAGGTACAGCAGAAACAGGCCCTTCGGCCCACCGAGTCCGCACCGAAAAGCAATCCCCACACACTAACACTATCTACACACACACACTGGGGTAAATTTACATTTACACCAAAGCCAATTAAACCTACAACCCCGTACTTCGTTGGAGTGTGGGAGGAAACCGAAGATCTCAGGGGGGAAATCCACGCAGGTCACGGGGAGAACGTGCAAACTCCGCACAGACAGCACCCGTAGTCGGGATTGAACCCGGGTCTCTGGCGCTGTAAGGCAGTAGCTCTGCCATGTTCTCCAGAGATGCTGCCTGACCAGCTGAGTTATGGTCATTGAGTCATACAGCGTGGATATAGGCACTTGCCCACACCGACCAACGTGTCCCATCAACACTAGTCCCACCTGCCTGTGTTTGGCATAAATCCCTTCAAACCGGTCCTATCTATGTACCTGTACTTTGTGTATTTTCATGTTATCAGCATCTACAGTTGCAGTCTTCAGCCTTCCAGTCTGATGAAAGATCCCATCCCAAAACACCACCCATTCCTTCTCTCCAGAGATGCTGCCTGTCCCGCAGAGTTACTCCAGCATTTTTGTGTCTATCTTCGGTGTAAACCAGCATCTGCAGTTCCTTCCTACTCACTCAATGACCTAATTCCCCTCTACAGACTGCGGTTTCCTGGAGAATTAGATTCCACGTGGGAGAGTCTAGGACTAGAGGTCACAGTCTCAGAATTAAAGGATGTTCTTTTAGGAAGGAGACGAGTAGAAATGTCTTTAGTCAGAAGGTGGTGAATCCGTGGAATTCTTTGCCACAGAAGGCTGTGGAGGCCAAGTCAGTGGATATTTTTGAAAGCAGAGATAGATAGATTCTTGATTAGCACGGGTGTCAGAGGTTCTGGGGAGAAGGCAGGAGAATGGGGTGAGGAGGGAGAGATAGATCAGCCATGATTGAATGGTGGAGTAGACTTGATGGGCCGAATGGCCTAATTCTACTCCTCCAGTTCTCCACCATTAACATCCTGATGGTCGCGGGACTTGCCATCGCCCTCCGGGGGCTTTAGCATCGGGGGAAGAAGAATGGAAAACAGGGGAGAGACAATGACTTTGCCTTCCACCACAGTGAGGAGGAGATTCACTGTGATGGATGCTTGTGTAAATTGTGTTAATTGTGTGTCTTGTTTTTTTTTCTTGGTGTATGACTGCAGAAACCAAATTTAGTTTGAACTTCATTTGAGGTTCAAATGACAATAAACGGTATGTATCGTATTGTAATATCATATCACCTCTTAAGTGGACCACCGCACAAATACATACTGATCAAACCAGGGCAGAGGCAGAAAAGTGATTTGATTAGTGCGGGTGTCAGGGGTTATGGGGAGAAGGCAGGAGAATGGGATTAAGAGGGAAAGAGAGATCAGCCGTGACTGAATAGCGGAGTAGCCTTGATGGGCTAAATGTCCTAATTCTGCTTCTATAACTTATTAACATGAAGGGTTAAATTATTGAAACATATGGGATTCACATCGGTGAATGGCAACTTTTAGATGGTCCATTTAAGTTTACAATTTAATGGTAGCCAGCAGGGTAACGATGGTCGATATGAACTCAATGGGCTTCATGGTGGCGCAGTGGTAGAGTTGCTGCCTTACAGTGTTAGATACCTGGGTTTGATAATGACTACCGGTGCTGTCTGTACGGAGTTTGTACGTTCTCCCTGTGACCGCGTGGGTTTTCTCCGGGTGCTCAGGTTTCCTCCCACACTCCAAAGATGTGCAGGTTTGTAGGTAAATTGGCAGCCAGTGGTAAATTGTACGATAGAATTCGGTACAGGTGATCGATGGTTAGCATGGGCTCGGTGGGCCGAATGGCCAGTTTCCACGCTGGATCCCGAAAATTAAAAAAACCTAAAGGATATAACACTTGGTGGGGAAATCTAGAACTAGGGGGCATAATTTCCGAGGGACATATTTCCAGTTTGACCACGTGGGTTTTCTCCGGGTGCTCCAGTTACCTCGCACATCCCACAATGTCCCTCCGTAAATTGCCCCTAGTGTGCAGGGAGTGGATGTAAAAGTCGGATAACATAGAACCAGTGTGAACAGGTTGTCGGCATGGACTGGGTGGGCCAAAGGGCCTGTTTCCATGCTGTATCTCTAACATGCCCGGATGCAGCATAAAATAAATTTAGAGAATAACTTTGAGAATAGGGAAGATTCAAACAAGAGGACATGACTTCAGAATTAAGGGACAGAAGTTTAGGGGTAATATGAGGGGGAACTTCTTTACGCAGAGAGTGGTGGCGGTGTGGAATGAGCTTCCAGTGGAAGTGGTGGAGGCAGGTTCATTGGTATCATTTAAAAATAAATTGGATAGGCATATGGATGAGAAGGGAATGGAGGGTTATGGTATGAGTGCAGGCAGGTGGGACTAAGGGGAAAAAAAATTTGTTCGGCATGGACTTGTAGGGCCGAGATGGCCTGTTTCCGTGCTGTAATTGTTATATGGTTATATGGTTATATGGTTAAATTCTAAATATAAATTAGAGGAACCACACTGCCTTCAGTAAGAACTTCATCAAAACTCTATTTAACATTCATCCAAACTGAGATCCCTTTGCTCCATCCAGTAAATATTGACCAAAGCAGCGAAATTAAATTTCCACCATGTCCATGCCGACCATATAGTAATTGTCGACAGACACAACAAGCTGGAGTAACTCAGCGGGACAGGCAGCATCTCTGGAGAGAAGGAATGGGTGACGTTTCGGGTCCACACCCTTCTTATGGGGTGATGTTCCACTTCACTTGACACTATTGAAATCCAACACATTCACATGAACGTCATCTACCAGTTTCCAAATTACAACATTATTTATATTTTTACTCATATTCGTGTAACACGCCTCTCAGTTGGTAACGCCCGTGTCATACTAACTTCCACAATAAATAAAGCTCTGGACTCAGTAGTGCATTGGTTTCTGAGCAGTATTACAACAACCAAGATGATTGAGATAATGTGGCTTCCAGTTGCTCAACACTAGAAGGCTTCTGTGAAAAATATTGTCCATTGCCTCATTTGTCATTTCTCCAAAGCCTTGTCAACGATCTTAAGGGATTGGACAGGCTAGATGCAGGAAAAATGTACTCCGTGTTGGGGGAGTCCAGAACCAGGGGTCACACAGTTTAAGAATAAGCAGTGGGCCATTTAGGAAAAACTTTTTCAGCCAGAGAGTTGTGAATCTGTTGAATTCTCTGCCACAGAAGGCAGTGGAGGCCAATTCACTAGATATATTCAAGAGAGAGTTAGATATAGCTCTTAGGGCTAAGGGAATCAAGGGATATGGGGAGAAAGCAGGAACGGGGTACTGATTCTGGATGATCAGCCAAGATCTTATTGAATGGTGGTGCAGGCTCGATGGGCCGAATGGCCTATTCCTGCACCTATTTTCTTTGTTTCCATGTTTCTCTCTTCTCTCAAGGCTGGATGAATGAATGAATGAATAAGTTTATTGGTCAAGTATTCACATACAAGGAATTTGCTTTGGTGCTCCGCCCGCAAGTTACAACATGACATACAGTGACAGTTAGGAATGCCACATAAAACATTAAACATTAAGGATACTCCACTTAAGAGAAATAGATGAGCGCCCAACCTTAAGATCTGGAGACAAACCTCTGACAAAGCTAAATTAAAAAGGAACTGAAAATGTTTCACAACTTCAAGACGTCTTAACACAGTCCCACAGCTAGCAAAGTATAGTCCCTGTTACAATATTTGGCCCAGCTCCCAGCAAGCTCCCACGAACAGCCAACAATTAATCATCACATCTCAATCGGGGTGAAGAAAGGTCCAACGTGAAACATCACCGGTCCATGTCCTCCAGAGTTGCTGCCTAACCTGCTGCGTTACTCCAGCAATCTGTGCTCTATGCAAGACTCCAGCATCTGCAGTTCCTTGTGTCTCAATTATTACATTTATGTTGGCCCTTGTGAGATAAATATTGACCAAAGCAGCGAAATTAAATTCCCTATTCGTCTTTGAAGCTCCATTCATCTGCACCCACCTGAGAGATAGGTGTTAAAATGATACCCCACTGTTGTCCCCAATGGAGTTAGACAATAGACGATAGGTGCAGCAGTAGGCCATTCGGCCCTTCGTGCCAGCACCGAGTTACGAGATGATCCCAAGAAATTGGGATGAGGATATTTCTAAGGCAGAGACAGATGGATTTTCTGATTACTAGTTGCTCCATCTCCCAGAACAGATCAAACCCAAAATGGAATCTGAGAAGCAATTGATTATGAACAGGATTTAAATCCATTGGTTTAGTTGGCAAAGGGAAGTAACTTTTTTTTATACATGATTCCGCCTAATTTAATGTTGTTATTTGTTTTGCTCACAATATTCTGTTGTGCTGCAGCAAGCAAGAGTTTCATTGCCCTATCTGGGACACATGACAATAAATTCTCTTGACTTGACGACTTGTTTTTGAAGGCATAGAGAGAAATACAGCACAGAAACGGGCCCTTCGCACTGCCCATCAACCAGCCTACGGTAGACAAAAATGCTGGACTGTTCAGTCTGAAGGAGGGTTTCAGCCCGAAACGTTGCCTATTTCCTTCGCTCCATAGATGCTGCTGCACCCGCTGAGTTTCTCCAGCATTTTTGTCTACCTTCGATTTTCCAGCATCTGCAGTTCCTTCTTATCCTAGGCTAACCCCCCATTTTTCCTTCTCCCCACCATCTCAATAAATCCCATTGGATTCCACCACTTGCCTACACCTGAGAAGCAATTCAGGACAATTAACCTATCAACCTAGCCTACTTAGGACAGACACGGATAGGCGGAGCAATTCAGCGGGTCAGGCAGCATCTCTGGAGAAAAGGAATAGGTGACGTTTCTGGTCGAGACCCTTCTTCAGTCTAGGGGGGATGTGGGAGGAAACTGGGGCATCCCAGGGGAATCCACATGGTCACGGGGAGACACAATGTGTCCTATCAGGAACACACGACAATAAACTCACTTGAACTTGAACTTGAACAAGAGATGCTGCAGATGCTGCAAGCTGCTGCAACCAACAATCCGTTGGAGGACCTTTAGAGTTACAGCACGGAAATAGGCCCTTCGGCCGATTGAGTCCGTGTGGACCAGCGATCACCCCATACTCTAGCACTATTCTACGCACTGGGGGCATTTTACAATTTTACATAAGCCAAGTCAACCATCTCACCTGTTGTACAGTTGAATAATAACTCATTAACATTTACTTTGTTTTCTTTCAAGTTAATCAGACTGACAGCTGATTAAAACATATCGTGAAGGCGGCAGGAGCCTTCTAAAGCCTGACGCAATGGTTATGGTGCTGCATTTGGCACATGTACCATAGAAACATAGAATATAAGTGTAGGAGTAGGCCATTTGGCCCTTCGAGCCAGCACCGCCATTCAATACAATCATGGCTGAAATCAGTACCCCGTTCCTGCTTTCTCCCCATATCCCTTGATTCCCATTAGCCCTAAGAGCCATATCTAACTCTCTCTTGAAAACATCCAGTGAATTAAACTTCACTGACTTTTGTGGCAGAGAATTCCACAGATTCACAACTCTCTGGGTGAAAAGGCTTTTCCTCATCTCAGCCCCAAATGGCCGACCCCTTATTTTTAAATTGCAACCGGTGTTGTACAGTGAAATTAATTTTTGTATAGAGTTCTGTACAAGTATTTTTTCATACATAGGATGGTGGGTGTATGGAGCAAGCTGCCAGAGGAGGTCGTTGAGGCAGGGACTATCCAAACAACTAAGAAATAGTTAGACAGGTACATGGATAGGATGGGTTTGGAAGGATATGAGCCAAACGTGGGCAGGTGTGACTAGTGTACCTGGGACATGTTGGCCGGTGTGGGCAAGTTGGACTATACGGCCTGTTTCCACGCTGTATCACTCCGTTAGTATCACTATACATAAGCACTTAAGATACATATTGGGTAGACACAAAAAGCTGGAATAACTCAGCGGGACAGGCAGCATCCCTGGAGAGAGGGAATGGGGTGGCGTTTTGGGTTGAGACTCTTCTTCAGTCTGAAGAACGTCACCCATTCCTTCTCTCCAGATATGCTGCCTGTCCCGCTGAGTTACGGCAGCTTTTGGTGTCTATCATTAGTTAAAAACCAGCATCTGCAGTTCCTTCCTACTCATACATAGTAGATAAGCCTCTCAGATACAGTACTAGCAGTGTATGGTTTGGAGGTAGTCGGAACGCAGGTTGTTCTCTTACCTTGATGTGCCCCACACACTAGCCAGCTCTTCACACCCATTTCACCTCCTCCTCATTTGGAAGACTCCCAACTTCCTTGGTCTCTCCTGCTGCCTCCGATAGCAGTGGTGTCACTTTAGTTGCCCTTGCTACGCTGTGACTTTCCTCACTGCAAGAGCCGGGTCATTCCCCTAGGGCAGGGACAGCTTCAGTTCTACACTGCCTCTCACACACCAGAGTGCTGGGGTGACAATTTGGGTTTCAGCACCAACACCCATCCCCTCCGGTCAGGTGACCTTCATGGTTTGATTGCGAGGAAATATTCTGCCTCAGACTTCGTTTTTTTTTTTACGATCAGCGTTGCTTCCTGTCAGCAGAAGTGCGCCTCGCAGGCAGCAAAATTTCCCTTGATTCTTAAAGAGATTAAGGTTTGCTTCTTAGATTCACACCAGGTCCATGCCCAGCACCTCAATGCGAAAATCCCAGGAGTCGTTTGCTCAAGTGATAAGTGTCCCCCCCCCTCCCACTCCCAAAGTCTTCTTGATTACTACAGGCGTCAGGGGTTATGGGGAGAAGGCAGGAGAATGGGGTTAAGAGGGAGAGATAGATCAGCCATGGAGTAGCCTTGATGGGCCGAATGGCCTAATTCTGCTCCTATCACTTATGAACATAAAGATCTTTCCCAAATCCCTTCTGAAATGTGAATCTACATCCACTGATCTTTTATTTTGTTTTGCAATTTCACATTCACAGAGGCCACTCGCTGAGTTGACAGGTAGAAGCAGGCCCTTCAGCCCTTTTCATGCTGTCCCACTATCAGGGCGACTTATGACCCACCCATGTTTGTGTGGGAAGGAACTGCAGTTGCTGGTTTAAACTGGAGACTGGAGTCTGAAAAAGGGTCTCGACCTGAAACGTCACCAATTCCTTCTCTCCAGAGATGCTGCCTGTCCCGCTGAGTTACTCCAGCGTTTTGTTTCCACCCACCCATCTTTGTCCCACATTCCTCAATATTTCTGGTAAGTAAAAAATTATCAAGTCAACAATATCACGTCATTTAGTTCGGGGGGGGAGATTGCAACCTTCACGTGGTCCGCCCTGTTTCGACGAATGCAATCAACCTGGCGTGCACAATCAAATAAGATTATATAGAACAAGTTGTCCTACAACTTTAGGCTGGGCATGCCATACGCAAGAAGAAGAAGTCATTTAGTTTGTTGAGTTTAGAGATAGAGTGTGGAAACAGGCCCTTTGGCCCTCTGAATTCATGCCGACCACTGACCCCAGTACACAAACGCTGCCCTGCACTCATATCCTACATACTAGGGACAATTTACATTCATACCCTCTGTGGCAGAGAGTGGTGAATCTCTGGAACTCTCTGCCACAGAGGGTAGTTGAGGCCACTTCATACATTACTATCAGGGGGTATGGAGAGAAGGCAATTGGATGATCAGCCATGATCATATTGAATCATGCAGGCAAGCCTACTCCTGCACCTAATTTCTATTAACCTACTATACCCAACCATTTGACCTACAAACCTGTATCTTTGGAGTGTGGGAGGAAACCGGAGATCCCGGAGAAAACCCAAGCTGGTCACGGGGAGAACGTGCAAACTCCGTACAGACAGCAGCTGGAGTCAGGATCGAACCTGGGTCTCCGGCGCTGTACGGCAGCAACTCTACCGCTGTGTGGGGCTGACTTCACCAGAGGGACAGCAGGGGTTTAAGAAGCCATCCCACCACCACCATCTCAAGAACAACTGGGATTGCTCAATAAACGCTGGCCTTGCCAAAGCCAAACCACATCCGTGGATTAAAAAAAAAGTTGAAATAAAAAACAGCATAAACTGCTTCCTGCCACCTCTTACAGGTTTTTTTCTGCGTTCTGAAAAGCTCTAATCATTTCCTGCTCACCACAACTACCTTTATTAATCTCGCCAATCGAGCCGTTTAGAAATAAGGCCAACAAACCACATCTGCCTGAAACCAGACAGAGACCAACGATGTTGGGGGAGCTGCAGCAGGAAACATTTTCCACAGTTGGATTGCAAACAGCGGGGATACTAGAGGTTCACTGCTCTGCTCTGACAGAAATTAGTCACCCTCGTAAACCCGTCTCAGCGTTTCAGTTACAAAAGTGTTTCAGTTGCAAATTCCAGCCTGTGAATGCAGAGCAGAACAACACAGGCAGCCAACCATGTCATCTCTGGGTGCCCGCTCTACCACCCACCAAACGGAGCTGTGTCAGGGCCTGGCAGACATTGACACCAACAGAGACACCAACCTGGCTGCTCAACACCCGGCTTGAGATCTAACTATTCCTTTGGTTTATGTTTCATTGACAAGAAGAAGAAAAAGTTACAAAACATAATCAAAAAGTTGCAAAAGGAAGCGTTTGTGTCTGTACTGCACCATACACTACTCATAGGTTCATAATTCCACTTGACCTGGTCTTGCCTTCAGTGGAACCTTATCTTCAGTAAGGTTCTTGCATCTTAGTGGAAACATCTCATGCTTTTATAACCTTCATCAGGTCACCCTTCTTAGTTTAGTTTAGAGATACAGCACGGAAACAGGCCCTTCGGCCCACCTAGTCCGCACTGACCACCGATCCCCGCACACTACCCAACACACACACACACACACACACTAGGGACAATTTACATTCATACCAAGCCAATTAACCTACAAACCTGTACGTCATTGGAGTGTGGGAGGAAACCGGAGATCTCAGAAAAAACCCACGCAGGTCAGGGGGAGAAGGTACAAACTCCATACAGACAGCACCCGTAGTTGGGATCGAACCCGGGTCTCTGGCGCTGTAAAGCAGCGACTCTACCACTGCGCCACCGTGCCGCCAGTCTCAAAAAATGAGACTTTTTTCTTTCAGAAAGAAAGCAAGGTGCTGGGAACCCATGGTCCAATGTCTCATGGAAACCGCCTGCTGGACAAACTACAAACTGCAAGTCCAGTTGCTACACATCCTGGTGGATGGTTTACAGTCCTGCCGGTCCAGTCCTTTTATTCGTTGCTACCTTCTGGCTCGTAGGTAGGCGCTCACAACGTCCAGCTACTTTTGAATTGTTGGCGACCATTCCTGCCTTCTAGTGCCAGAGACCCGGGTTCGATCCTGACCACGGGTGCTGTCTGTGACAGGTTCCTGACAACGTAATTACGGGCCTTGACTACGGGTGCAGCCTGTGTGGAGTTTGCATGTTCTCCCTGTGACCACGTGGGTTTTCTCCGGGTGCTCTGGTTTCCTCCTACACTCCAAAGACGTACAGGTAAAATAGTAAATTGTCCCTAGTTCAACTGGTCATCCGTGGCGTTGGGGTGAGGAGTGAGGGGGGAGAGGGAGGTGTTTGGGATGGGGGGGGGGAGGGGAGTGTTGAGGTGAGAAAGGGGTTTGAGCTGAGGAGTGAAGGAGCAGGGGCTTGGGATGGTTTGAGTGAACGAGGGGTCAGGCAAGGTTTGAGGAGAGGCAGTGAGGTTTGGGGAAGGGAGGGGTTTGGAGCAAGGGAGGAATTGGGTGACAGAGGGGTCTGGGGTGAGGGAGTGGTTTGAGGTGAGGAGAGGGTTGGGATGAGGGAGTAGTTCTGGGTGGGGAGAGGGAGGGTGATTTGGGGAGAGGGAGGGTTTTGGGTCGGAGGGGTTTGAGGTGAGGGTGGGGTTCGGGTTTGGGACAGGTTTGGGTGAAGGAGGCATTGGTGTGGGGGAGTAGATGGGGTACAGTAGCGGTTTGTGGTGAGGTGAGGGAAGGGGACTTGGGGCAAGGAAGTGGCTTGAGTGACGGTGAGCTTTGGGTGAAGGGGGCTTTGGCGTGAGGGGTGGATTTGTGGTGGGGGGTGGGTTTGGGGCGAGGTGTGGACTTGGGGGGTGCGTTTGGTTGAAGGAGGCTTTTGGCTGAAGGTGATGCTTCATGGAGGAGGTGGAACTTACCCCAGGGGTGTGAGGGGGTGAAGCTGACCTCCGACATTGAGCTGCCGGTCCGGAGCCGAGACCTGTAGCCGTTCTGTAACCAGAAACATTTACTTTAGACTTTAGAGACACAGCATGGAAGGCCCTTCAGCCCATCAAGTCCACGCAGACCTGCTATCCCCGCTATGGGGAGAAGGCAGGTAAACGGGGCTGAGATGGGAAGATAGATCCGCTGTGATCGAATGGCGGAGTAGTCTTGATGGGCCGAATGGCCTAATTCTCCGAGAACCTATGCACTTATGAATGAACAGTAAGATGGCCTGTTACCTCATCGTCCCGAGACATCAGCAGGAGTTGACCATCGACCAGCGTGCAGTTGTTGACGTCCCACACTGGCACTCTAGCCGAAGGCACCAACGAAATGGGAGGAGATTGACTGGAGCCCTCCGCCCCTGCCTCAACTTCATCTGTTGAAACAAATGGGAAGAACCTTCAGGACCTTAGCTTAGTTTAGCGACACAGCACGGAAGCTTTATCTATCTGATTACTCTGAAGAAGGGCCTTAACCCGAAACGTCACCCATTCCTTCTCTCCAGAGATGCTGCCTGTCCCGCTGAGTTACTCCCAACATTTTGTCTCTACCACACGGAAACATAGAAATTATAGAAATTAGGTGCAGGAGTAGGCCATTCGGCCCTTCGAGCCTGCACCGCATTTGAAGCTTTGAGTACATGTTAAGGTGAGGAACTATTTAGAGAAAATGGGAGAGTTTCCTCAATATACTCACTGCATTTCTCAATATACTCACTAATATTAGTTTAAGAAAGAACTGCAGATGCTGGACTACTTGAGTATGAAGAAGGGTCTCGACCCGAAACGTCGCCAATTGCTTCTCTCCATAGATGCTTCCTCACCCGCTTAGTTTCTCCAGCATTTTTTGTCTACTTTTAATATTAGTTTAGCTTAGTTAGGAGATGCAGCGTGGAAACAGGCCTTTCAGCTCACCGGGTCCACGTCGACCAGCGATCCCCGCACACAAACACTATCCTACACACACTGGGGATCATTTTATATTTATACCAAGCAATTAACCTACAAACATGTACGTCTTTGGACTGTGGGAGGAAACAGAAGATCTGGAAGAAAACCCACGCGGTTACAGGGAGAACGTACAAACTCCGTAATTACAAGCACCAGTAGTCAGGATCGAACCCGGGCCTCTGGTGCTATTAGTGCTGTAAGGCAGCAACTCTACCACTGTGTCACCCTGTACAATGTAAATAATGTAACTACAGTACCCTCCATAATGTTTGGGACAAAAACCCATCATTTCTTTATTTATTAACACAAAGTGCGGGAGTAACTCAGCGGGTCAGGCAGCATCCCTGGAGAACGTGTGTAGGAAGGAACTGCAGATGCTCATTCACACCAAAGTTAGACAGACACAAAATGCTAGAGTAACTCAGCGGGACAGACAGTATCTCTGGAGAGAGGGGAATGGGTGACGTATAGTGTGAGATCCTTCTTCAGACCAGGTCTTGACACGAAAAGTCACCCATTCCTTCTCTCCGGAGAACATGAATGAGCCAAGTTTTGGGTCGGGACCCTTTGAGTTGTTCGAACAGTTGTTGATTGACTCTGACAATGGAGGAGGCCTAGGACAGAAATGTTGAGGAAGGGTCTCGACCCGGAACATCACCTATTCCTTATCTCCGGAGATGCCGTCTGGCCCGCTGAGTTACTCCGGCTTTTTGTGTCTATCTCTGAGTGAAATCAAAGGTTTGTTTAAGATAGTTGGGGATGTTGCTGCTGTGCCAATGTGACTGGCACATCGCGTGCTCTCAATTCGGGCAACACTCCGGTTTCCTTCCACTCAGTGTGGTACAGACAGGAAGACGACTAAAGGTGCACAATGGTGACTCACTTCCTGTTCCACATTCTCAACCGTTAAGTGTGGGTTACCAAACTCAACATACGACGTGGCGAAAGACCAAGGATGTCGGCAGTCTCCGTGTGAAGTTCAGGCTCACATTTATTGTCACATGCACCAATTGGTGCAGTGAGATTTGAGTTACCATACAGCCACACGAATAAAAAGAACACAGTACACAAAATGTAAGTAAGTAAGTAAATTTATTGGCCAAGTATTCACATACAAGGAATTTGCCTTGGTGCTCCACCCACGTAACAACTAGACAT
Source organism: Leucoraja erinaceus (assembly GCF_028641065.1). NCBI lineage: Eukaryota > Metazoa > Chordata > Chondrichthyes > Rajiformes > Rajidae > Leucoraja > Leucoraja erinaceus. Next base: position 7,520,408 of record NC_073415.1, read on the forward strand.
ACAAATAGAGTTTAACATGAACATCCACCACAGTGGAATCAATGTTTCCCACTGTGATGGAAGGCGATAAAGTCCAGTCATCTTCCTCGGGGTCTTTGAACTCTTTGCAGTCGCCACTACGGACGGCCCGATGTACAAGCCCTCTCGCCGGGACGATGGAAACTCCGGAGGAACACACACCCTGTGGCTTGGAGTTTCCTAAATCAGCCGCTTCCTACCGGAGAACGATAGGAAGAGCAGCATCCCATCCTCCGTGGAAGTACGCAATCCAATAATTCAATGATTGTCTACCTTTTGTGTACTTTTGTCTACCTTCGATTTTCCAGCATCTGCAGTTCCTTCTTAAACAATTCACTGGTCCAATAATTCAATGGCTCAATGTGGCTTTTATTGTCACATGTGCAAAGTGCTAACACGCAGTGAAATGATGTTTCTTACAAGCAGAACAGTAGAGTGTTGCCATACCCCCGATCCCCGATTAGCTAGTGTACAGAAATAGTCTACTGAGCCCCCATGCAAGAGGCACCATGTTGTGGCGCCATTTTCAAAGTCCAGTCCATGCACCAGTTTTTATGAGCGGTGCCTGTTCCAGGCAAGTCCCAGGCTGTTGTGGGCCTCCAGCCTTTTGCTTCCATGGATGCCACATCCCTCTCTTGCATCCGATCAGGAGAGCATGGATGACCAGACACCGGTTCACTCTCCTTTCCTCTCCTCGCTCCTCACTCGTCACTTCTATCATCATCACCGACTCCATCCTCCACCAGGGTCTCTGGTCCTCAGGGGATGACTCCTCCATCACGTTGTCAGGTCACTCTTGCCTCACTGGTCACATCCTTTGTTGCACCTGTAGCCCAGTCCATCACACAGACCAGACATCTCACTATTAACTCCATCTACACTTCACGCTGCCTCAGAAAATAAGCCATCATTATCAACAACTTATCCCATTCCAGTTCCTTCTTCTCCCTGCTCCCATTGGCAGAAGGACAAAGCTTGACAGCATGTACCAAAAGACTCAGGGACTGTTTCGTCCCCTCTCTTATCAGATTTCTGAATGGTACCATAAGATAGGATACTGGCTGATTCATCATGATCCCATTGTAAGACAAACTTGTAGGTTTTTATTGTGTGGGAGGAAACCGGAGAAGGGCCTTGACCCGAAACGTCACCCATTCCTTGTCTCCAGAGATGCTGCCTGCCCCGCTAAGTTATTGCAGCATTTTGTGTCTATCTTCAACCTAAAACAAGCTGGAGTATTGCGTGCAGTTTTGGTCTCCTAATTTGAGGAAGGACATCCTTGTGATTGGGTCTGAAGAAGGGTTTAGGACCGAAACGTCGCCTATTTCCTTCGCTCCATAGATGCTGCTGCACCCGCTGAGTTTCTCCAGCATTTTGTGTGTACCATCCTTGTGATTGAGGCAGTCCAGCGTAGGTTCATGAGATTGATCCCTGAAATGGCGGGACTGTCATATGAGGAAAGATTGAAAAGACTAGGCTTGTATTCACTGGAGTTTAGAAGGATGAGGGGGAGAACTTATAGAAACATATAAAATTATAAAAGGACTGGACAAGCTAGATGCAGGAAAAATGTTCCCAATGTTGAATATGTAAACATAGTACTCAAAAAAATGTTCCCAATGTTGGGCGAGTACAGAACCAGGGGCCACAGTCTTAGAATAAAGGGGAGGTAATTTAAGACTGAGGTGAGAAAAAACTTTTTCACCCAGAGTTGTGAATTTGTGGAATTCCCTGCAACAGAGGGCAGTGGAGGCCAAATCACTGGATGGATTTAAGAGAGTTAGATAGAGCTCTAGGGGCTAGTGGAATCAAGGGATATGGGGAGAAGGCAGGCACGGGTTATTGATTGGGGACGATTAGCCATGATCACAATGAATGGCGGTGCTGGCTCGAAGGGCCGAATGGCCTCCTCCTGCACCTATTTTCTATGTTTCTATGTAACATTAACTCTGCTTCTGTCTCCATAGATGTCACCTGACTCCAGCACTTCTTTCTTGCCCAGATCGTTCCCAGATCTGCCAGGCAGGTTGTCGGGGGATCCAGCTACATGTATGTGTTTCTTTTTGTGAGCTGCTGCTACTTTGATCTACCTGCTCCTCACGTGACAGAGTTATCAGAGGCTCAACCAAGCTTCAGAACAAATTGACAATGGAATCTCTTCAACCGGAAGCGTGTGGGAAGTTGTTCAATTTGCAGAGCAGAATATTTTGCACTGTAGTCATTTGAGATGCCCTGAGGTAATAAATGTGCTTATCTTTGTATTTCTTATCTCTTGATTAGCTCTTCCCCACTTTGCTTCTTGCCTGTAAACTTCCCACAACCTGTTAGTAATTCACGGGCTTCTCTCCCCATCAGGCACTCATTTCCAACGAAGATAGACACAATGTTTATTAAATTATCTATCTATCTATCTATCTATCTATCTATCTATCTATCTATCTATCTATCTATCTATCTATCTGTCTATCTATCTGTCTATCTATCTGTCTGTCTGTGTGTCTGAGGTACACAAAAAAGCTGGAGAAACTCAGCGGGTGCAGCAGCATCTATGGAGCGAAGGAAATAGGCAACGTTTCGGGCCAAAACCCTTCTTCAGACTGTGTGTCTGTGTGTCTGTCTGTGTGTCTGTCTATCTATCTATCTATCTATCTATCTATCTATCTATCTATCTATCTATCTATCTATCTGTGTCTATCTATCTATCTGTCTAGCTATCTATCTATATAATAGACACACAGAGAGGGAGAGGGAGGGGGGGAGGGGGAGAGACAGAGGGAGAGAGAGTTAGAAAGAGACAGAGTTAGAGAGAAATAGAGTTAGAGAGAGAGACAGAGTGTTAGAGTGAGAGAGAGAGAGAGACGGAGAGAGAGACAGAGAGAGGGAGACAGAGAGAGGGAGAGACAGAGAGAGGGAGAGACAGAGAGAGGGAGAGACAGAGAGAGGGAGAGACAGAGAGAGGGAGAGACAGAGAGAGAGGAGAGAGAGGTAGAGAGAGAGAGGTAGAGAGAGGTAGAGAGAGGTAGAGAGAGGTAGAGAGAGGTAGAGAGAGGTAGAGAGAGGTAGAGAGAGAGATATATATATATAGTTAGAGAGAGTTAGGGAGAGAGATATATATAGTTAGAGAGAGAGAGACATCCACACATACGTACATGTAAAACAAACAGTAACTGTGCAAAAAAAGAATGAATGCCCCCAAGTCTATGTAGTTCAGAGCTTATTTGGAGGTTGTAGTGTTTAATGGTTTAACGTGGGGAGAATAGGTAGCAGGAAAAGTTAATGGGGAATAAATGGGGAGTTACTCCAGCATTTTGTGTCCATCTTCGTTTTAAACCAGCATCTGCAGTTCCTTCAGTATGAATATTGATTTCTCTAACTTCAAGTAACCTTTGCATCCCGTCCCTCCCCCACCCTAGTCTTCGTACTAGTTTCATTGTCGTCCTGTTAAGTTTCACTGTCTGTATAGCTCGTTATCGCCCTCCCCACAGCCAACAATGGACCATTGTGGGCTCTACCCTTCCTCAATCATCATTGCCTTTTGCATATCTTGCATTCATTTGTTCCAGGTACCTTCTATATCTCTCGTTTCCCTCTCCCCTGATTCTCAGTCTGAAGAAGGGTCTCGAACCAAAACGTCACCTATTCCTTTTCTCCACAGATGCTGCCTTTTCCTCTGGACTTGGGTATAAACCAGCATCTACAGTTCCTTCCTACACATCCCTGGAGGCAAACAGATGATCTGGTCGTATTTTCGGCGCTATCCGTGGGAGCTAGCTGTGAACATATTGGCAGCTTTGCTTCTTATACCACAACAGTGACTACACCTCAAATGATCATTGTGAAGATAGACACAAAATGCTGGAGTCACTCAGCGGATGAGGCAGCAATTCTGGAGAGAAGGTGGAATGGGCTATTTTTCAGGTCGAGACTTTGGTCATTGTGAAGCTGTGTGTCAGGGGAAAAACAAATAAATGACAGCCAACTTCTGAATATGACTTTCACACGTTGATCCTTATCATATTTTACGCAAATATTCGGCCTCGATGATTTCCTGAAGTTTCTAATTTTGCTTTAGGTGAGAAATTGTCTATATTGTACAAACAGACAGAATATATTGGCTGTATGTGTAGGAAGGAACTGCAGCTTTATACCAAAGATAGTCACAAAACGCTAGAGTAACTTAGCAGGACAGGCAGTGTCTCTGGAGAGAAGGATTGGGTGACGTTTCGGGCCGAGACCCTTCATCAGACTGAGAGACAGGGGAGAGGGAAATATGGGAGGGTAAGGTGTGAAAACGAGAGATCAGAGGGGAAGAAGGTCAAGGAAAATGGTGTTAGGTGAAGCTGACAGACGAGGGGTTCAGTGTACAATTAAATCAGTAGGACAGTCACGCTGGTCGGAGAACTAGGAAGGGGGAGGGATAGAGAGAGAGGGAAAGGAAGGGTTACTTGAAGTTAGAGATGTCAATGCTCATACCACTGGGTTGTAAGCTGCCCAAGCAAAATATGAGGTGCTGTTCCTCCAATATTCCCTTCATCAGTCACTGTAACCCAACCAGCCAAGAAAATAGTTTCCTCCTGCTAGGAATTTTGAATCCACCTGCCGCAGAATTCCCAAATTAAAATTCTTCCGGCAGCAACACAAAGCTTGCAACAACGTACCTTGGTGAGACGGATCCTGCATGGGTTCCTGGAGAGAACGTTTCCTGGACAGGCGATTGGAGACCGAGGTCAGGAAACTCCGGATCCTTTCGGCCGAGTCCGACTTCACCTTCCGCAGGTTCCGCCCCGCACCTCTCACCGACTTGGCCGGCTCGGACTTCTTGGGGAGCTGGTCCTTCTTGCCTTGGGCTTCATCCTTGGATGGTTGTTCCTGCTGGGAATTCCTCGTACCCTCGGGGTCAGAGGCCATCTCCTCCTGACCCTCCTGCACAGGAGCCTCTGCACCTTGAGCATCCTCCTTCAGGTCCTCTTCATCTGCCCTCTCCTCCCCTCCATCCTCCTCCTCCTCCTTGCACCTCTTGGCATTCTGTTTGGTGCCTGTAAACCACTTGTAGGCCTTTAGCCTGGCTTTAGACCGGCTCTCTGCTGGCTGCTTGTCGGTCTGGTCCGCAGCAGGGACAGGTGAAGCCTCCTCATCTTCCATCACCAGGCACTGGGCAAGGAGGGAGGTCTAGGTATCTTCTGCTCAGAGGACCCTTGACACTCGACAACTGAAACCACTGCCGCGTTTAGAGCGCTTGATTTCTTAGCCGATGCCTGTGCCTGTGCGTGCGTGTGGGTTGAGGTTTTTTTTAGGTGTTTTGATAGTACATCTGTCACAGAGGAAGAAGGGGAGGGTGCTCTGGCGTGAAGGACACCAATCACACACAACGCCCTGATGTCAAGAGTAAACCACAAGGTCACACGGAGAGAAGATTCAAAAGACTGTTTTCTTTTAAACCTAAATGTCACATCTGCCCTCCCCCTTCCCCCAAGTCACAGACAGACACAAACCTCTTTCAAAGAAGAGGCACGGTTTTCAGGCCTTGTGCGTCAGGCTTCTTCCCTGGGAAAACATTCCATCCGTAGAGTTCAAGAGTCAAGAATGTTTTATTGTCATGTGGCCCAGATAGGACAATGACATTCTTGCTTGCTGCAGCACAACAGAATATGTAAACATAGTACACAAAAAAAAGTTCATTGTGTATATATACAATAGACAATAGACAATAGGTGCAGGAGTAGGCCATTTGGTCCTTCAAGCCAGCACCGCCATTCAATGTGATCATGGCTGATCATCCCAAATCAGTACCCCATTCCTGCCTTCTCCCCATATCCCCTGACTCTGTTATTTTTAAGAGCCCTATCTAGCTCTCTCTTGAAAGCATCCAGAGAACCTGCCTCCACCACCCTCTAAATTATGCAGACATAATTGGTTGAGGTGTTTAGAGATACAGATACAATGTGGAAACAGGCCCTTCAGCCCACCAGCGATCACCCCGTATACTAACTCTATCCTACACACATTAGGAACAATTTTACAATCTTACCGAAGCCAATTAACCTACAAACCTGTACGTCTTTAAAGAGTGGGAGGAAACCGAAGCGCCCAGAGAAAACCAAGCATGTCACGGGGAGAACGTGCAAACTCCGTACCGACAGGACCCGTAGTTGGGATCGAACCTGTGTCTCTGGAGCTGTAAGGCACAGTGCCACCCAAAGATTTTCAGAGGGAAGAGATCTGCTTGTTACCTCTCCCCACTGCACATCTCAGCACAGTGAATCACCTCCATCGCACCCCCCCACCCCTCTTCTGCACCCACTCCAAAGGATGACATTCCGGGTTTTCTCCAGTGTACTTGCGTTTCCCTCCCACATTCCAACTGCCCAACAGCGACAGGAACGGAAGGTTAATTATAAATTGCCCCTGGTGTATACGGATGGTCCAGGAATGCACTTTCCCCCAGACTAGTATCATACCCCTGACTGATGAGCTACAGGAAGCAGGTGACGGCAATCGTGCCTCGTCTTCCCCAGCAATCTGTTTTTGCATTTAATTTGGGTCACACTGTGGCTCAGCGGTAGAGTTGCTGCCTTACAGCGCCAGAGACCAGGGTTCGATCCTGACCATGGGTGCTGTCTGTACGGAATTTGTAAATTGTAAATATGGAGAGGAGGCGGTTGCCCACCTCTTTGCAGCGTGTGGATTCTCAAAGAGAGTCTGGAGAGGTCTGCAAGGGTCCCTGTCACGGTTTATTCCGAACAGCCCCGTCACAGAGGACTCTGTGACTTACGGACTGTTCCCAGGGACACATTCAGAGATGGATATCGAGTGCTGCTGGAAGGTCATCAACTCAGTGAAAGATGCTCTTTGGTCTGCCCGAGCGTTGGTCACCACCCAGCAGAGTGAGATGTCCGTCGGGGAATGTTGCCGACTGGCCCGCTGCAAACTGCAGGAGTACGTGCTGAGGGACGCACTGAAGCTCGGTGCAGCGAATGCCAAGGCTCAGTGGGGGAGGACCACAGTCTAGGGTCCTTCCGTTGCTGGACATGGGGGGGGGGGGGGGGGGCAGGGCGTGGTGGAGACGCCCCTCAAAAAATAAGGGAAGGGACCCACGCCAGTAGGCACATGAGTGGCAAGGGAGGGGTATAAATTTGTGAAATTTGAGCAATGTATGTAGACTGTATTGAATAATGTGTATAGCCTCCGAAAATGGCGGTTGAATTTTTTGCACGGTTCACGTATTGTATATATTTATTACCTGAATAAAGTCTCCCTGCAGCCCCGTAGGTGTTCACTGGTTTCCTCATATATACATTGCAACTGACCAAGGGATTAGTACACATTAGACCACATTTGACGTACATGTGACTAATTTTACTTCCTCTCATTTGAGGAAAGAGATTGTGACATAAGAAACTACAGATGTGGATATCTTGAGCAAGAGACAAAGGGAAGGGTAGCTGGAGAAACAGCCCCTCATATGACGTTTGTTTAGCTTACAATATAAAAACAGGGATGTATTGATGAGGCTTTATAAGGCACTGGTCAGATCACATTAGGAATATAGTGACCAGTTTTGTGTCCCTTTTCTGAGGAGTGATGTGCTGGCATTAGAGCCATTTATCCTGCAAATGAATTTATACATATGACTTATATGACATAAGTACAGAAAAAACAAATAAATTAACTTTCATGCTATTTGATTTACTTCTTAACATATACTGCACACTGAAAAATAGATAAACAGCTCACAGAGGTGGGACAGGTGAGTGATAGAGTGATAGAGCACAAAAAGGGCTCCTCAGCCCCCATCAAGCAACCATTGAATCCTACACTGCATGTACTGCCTATAGAATTTGTAGGAAAGAACAGCTGATACTGGTTTACACCAAATAATCATGGCTGAGGGAGGAGATACTCAAAAATGCTGGAGTAACTCAGCGGGACAGGCAGCACCTCTGGAGAGAAGGAATGGGTGACGTTTCGGGTCGAGACCCTTCTTCAGAGTGAGAGTTAGGGAAGACTAGATAGCATGCAACAAACAAATGTCACTGTGCCTCGGTACAGGTGAGAATAAACTAAACTAACAAAGAAACAAAGTTAAAAAAAACAGGTGCAGGAGTAGGCCATTCAGCCCTTTGAGCCAGCACCACCATTCAATATGATCATGGCTGGTCATCACTGAACAGAGGGAAACGGGATATGGAAGGGTACAAACATGTAAGGTGTGAAAAGAACCAATTAAAACTGAATAAAAGTTCAACACAAGTTTCTAATCAAGGTATATTCCAGGTCATCTATTTTTAGGTATGTTCTGTCTTTCCAAAGAAGAGTTATTTTTCATAAAGGCGCCATTTCCTAAAAGGTTGTTAGTAACAACTTGATATACACTAACTTTTTGGATGTATGTCACAACACTGCATCAGTTGGAGGCATTTATTTGATTGTTGAACCTTGCCATGAAAAGAATAACAGCTCAGGTGGCACAGTGGTGCAGTGGTAGGCCTACTACTCTACAGCGCCAGAGATCTGGGTTCCACCCTGACTACAGGTGCTGTATGTTCTCCACGTGACCAGCGTTGGTTTTCTCCGAGATCTTCCGTTTCCTCCCACACTAGTGTTTTTTTATATAGATAGAAAGAAAGAGAAAAAAAGAATTACAAATGTCAAAAAAGAGAATAAGTGGAATGAATTACTAATAATACGTCATTGGAGATAGGTTTGTGAATTATAAAGTATAACTTTTCATCTAATCCTGAGTTCAACCTTCAGTTGGGTTTTCATGCTGGGCCAGTCTATCCCTTCAAATAGTTAATGAATGGAGCCCATATTTTAATAAAAAGTTCTTGTTTGTCCATTAAGACAAGTCTAATTCTTTCTAGATGTAGTGTCTCCGACATTTCCACAATCCACATTTTAATTGTGGGGGTTATAGGGCCTTTCCAAAATTTTAATATTAATTTTTTCCCAGTTATTCCACTGTAGTCAAGGATGTTTTTTTGGCTTGTTGTGAATGTTAAACTTTGTTCTGATATTCCAAGTATTATTAGCTCAGGCTTGTAGGTTAATTAACTTGGTGTAAATGTAAAAAATTGTGTGTGTAGGATAGTGTTCATGTGCAGGGATCGCTGGTCGGTGCAGACTCGGGGGTCCGAATGGCCTGTTTCCACGCTGTATCTCTAAACTAAACTGTGGCAGGAAACTTGCAGGGTATTTTGACTGGCGAAACGTTCTCCTTGATCTGCTGACGTCATATTTTCACACTAAGTCTTTCACTTCTGCTTTCATTGCCAGCCTATTCAGTAATTCACAGGCTCTCCCCCTCTCTCTCTCTCGTTCTCTCTCTCTCGTTCTCTGCGCCGGTCTCAGTTCCACTCGCTAGGCCTGCATGGTTGTCAAGGACTGCAGCATAGCACAACAAGCTCTGCTTTGTCCTTCTTTCCATTCTTCAGATTCTTCCTTGTCAGCTGGCATTTGCCCGGTGACACTGTGTCCATGTGGTAATGCATCGCAGGCATTCATTTCCACCCTTCCTATTTACTCGCAAGCTTCTTAGAAATAAAATTATATATTGTACCCCTGCCTGGTTTGATCTTTAGATAGACACAAAATACTGGAGAGAAGGAATGGGTGATGTTTCGGGTCGAGACCCTTCTTCGGACCTTTACATCTGTCTGTTTGTCTGTTTTAATTTGTCTGTTTTAATTTCAGATTTCCAAAATCTGCAGGTATTTTTTTTTTTTGAATGATTGAAAGATACAGCATTGAATCAGGCCCTTCGGTCCACTGCGCCCATCGATCACCCGTTCACACTAGTTCTATGTCATCTCACTTCCGCATCCACTCCCTGCACACTAGGGGAGTATTTACCGGGCCCAGTTAAGAGCCTGTCCCACTTTCCCGAGTTATTCACGAATTCTCCCGACTTATTCACGAATTCTCCCGAGTTTTCAAACTCGCAGAATGCTCGTAACAAGTCCATAGGAGGCCGTGGATATATCGTAGTGGCTCGTTATGCCAGCCGTAGGTACTCGGGGCTATTTTTTTTACTCGTGGACATTTTTCATCATGCTGAAAAAACGTCCCGACTTACCTGATGCCCCGAGTACCTACGGCTGGCATTACGAGCCGCTACGATATATCCACGGACTCCTACATGGATAAAATATATATGATATAACTACAATCAGCCCCTTTAATCGGATTAATCTGTTGAATCTGCTCATATGGCAAACCCTGGCAAACCCATTCAAGATATTTGAATAAGAAAATCCTTATTTTCAAAATTAATAGCTGCGATTACGTTGTCCATGCAGATCCTTCAGAGCCATTATTCTCAATTTAGTTGAGCTAATGTATGCATACATTTCATCATTTTCAATTCTTATATAGACATATTAAGAGTTATGGCACTATAGGGACTCATTTCACGATAATTCAATATTATTATAATGTTTTCAACAATTATAATCAAGTTGTGGATTTAATCATTTGAGTAATTTGTTTATAAAAGTTCCAGAGTCTGAAGAAGGGTCCCGACCAGAAACGTCACCTATCCGTGTTCTCCAGAGATGCTGCCGGACCCGCTGAGTTACTCCAGCACTTTGTGTCCATTTGTGTAATCCAGCGTCTGCAGTTCCTTGTTTCTACACCTTCATGCCCTACTGGCCACTTTCATACCATCTATCTGAAGTATTGTGGGTGAACATAGAATGCAGAACAGTACTGCGCAGGTACTCAGAGCCCACTGAGTTAATCCAGCATTTTGGAAACAGAGGTGCAGGAGTAGGCCAATCGGCCCTTCGAGCCATTCAATATCATCATGGCTGATCATCCAAAATCAGTACTTTTCCCCATATCCCTTGATTCTGTTAGCCCTAAGGGCTGCATCTAAGTTTTTGTGTCAATTTTGTGTCTATTTCCAGAAGACACTGTTTATTACTAACACAAAAAAACTTATAAGAACACAATTTGTCGTGGCTTGCATCATCCAATTTATCAAATTTCCAATACTCAGTGATGTGGAAACGGTGGATTGAATGATTTCCTGTTTCCTTTGAATACTAAATAATTCTTACCTTTCCCTGCCTTTGCTGCTGTTGTTACATTAAATGTTTTGTTTATTTTGTAGCAGATCTACCTGAGAATGAAGTGGCAATGTTGCCATTTCTTCATTCAATATTTGCAAGAAGACAAAGAAGAGAAAGAGTCTCATAAGTTAGCCAAGAGATATTATATTTACATTACTGGTCCAATGTTTGCATTGCTCACAAACACAGTCTGAGAATTTTTAAAATTAGTTTAAAGGGGCTGTCCCACTTGGGTGACCTAATCCGCGAGTTCTGGTAAGTTTGCCCACGACTCATACTCGCAGCATGGTCGACACGAGGTCTTCGTAACTCTCCTTCATGCTCGAGAGTGGTCTCCGCGTACTCGAGGCCTCAGCTAGGTCGCAGCGTTTTTTTAAATATGAGGGCAACATGCGTCTTTTTCAGGATGGACGATGACAGCGATGGCAACACTTGAAACAAGATGGACACGAAAGAAGAAGCACTGAGGGCGGCACGGTGGCGCAGCAGTAGGCCTGCTGCCTCAGTGCCAGAGACCCCGGTTCAATCCTGACTGTGGGTGCTGTCTGTGCGGAGTTTGTACGTTCTCCCTGTGACTGCCTGGGTTTTCTCTGGCTGCACCAGTTTCCTCGCACACTCCAAAGACATCCAGGTTTGCAGTTTAATTGACCTTGGTAAAATTATAAATTCAAGATTCAAGAAATTCTGCTGCTGGGTACTGTCCTTCCTGTATATATAGTCCTTCATACGGTATTGTCTGTATTATTTATTGTGGTGTATGTGATGGTTGTATTGTACTGTATTGTATCTGTCTGAGAGCGAACCAAGACACATTCCTATCAACTTGCTGACATGGCAATAAATTTCTTGAATCTTGAATCTTAAATTGTCCCTACTGTGTAGGACAGTGCTACTGACCAGTGGGGTGATCGCTGGTCAGTGTGGATTCAGTGGGCCGAAAGACTTGTTTGCACGCTGTATCTCTAAAGTATAAATCTAATGTTCCTGCAACTACTTTTCAAAATTAATTAACTATAGGTGTTATTTTTGTTAAACTACCTTTATTTTACACTGGAACAATCTGCCTTGATGAACATATGTCTGAAGGTGGCAGCAAAGATTCAAATATGCAAACAGACTAACACAATATGCTGGAGTAACTTAGAGCATCAGAGAAATTGATATGTCGTGTTTCTGGTCCCGACCCGAAACGTCGCCTCTCAATTCCCTCCAGAGATGCCGCCTGACTCGTTGAGTTCCTTTGCACTTTGTTTTTTTTGTAAGCCTGATCTGCAGTTCTTTATTTCTTCATGTTTGCTTTGTTGGGCTTTGTTGGGCAACTGCACTATCCCATCACCAACTAGTGAATGGTCCTGACCTACTATCTACCTCATTGGAGACCATTAGACTATCTTTATCTGTTGGAATCAACTGGACTTCATCTTGTACTAAATGTTATTCCCTTTATCCTGTATCCGTACACTGTGAACGGCTTGGTTGTCATCATGTATTGTCTTTCTACTGACTGGATAACTCATAACAAAAGAGCTTTTCACTGTACATCGGTACACGTGACAATAATAAACCAAACTAAACATGATCTTCAAATTAGGATCCCGACCCGAAACGTCACCTATCCATGTTCTCCTGAGATGCTACCTGCTGGGTTACACAAGCACTTTGAGTCTTTTTTGTAAACCTACATTTGCAGTTCCTTATTTCATAACGTCACAAAGTTCTAGGAGAAGAATTAAGCCATTCGGCCCATCTAGCCTACTCCGTTACTCAATTATGGCTGATCTATCTGTCCCTCACAACACCACTCTCCTGCCTTCTCCCTATAACCCCTGACAACAGAACTAATCAAGAACTTGTCAATCTCCACCTTAAAAATATACAATGACTTGTCAACCACAGCCTTCTGTGGCAATGAATTCCACAGAATCACCACCCCTGACTAAAGAAATTGCTCCTCATCTCCTTTGTGCTTTCTTTGGTGAGATAGGAACTTGGGTTTGAAGTATCATTGAATCAATGAGCATTGAGTTTGATTTATCTAGAACACATTTAAACAAGTGTAAAATACATTTGAATTCAATGTAAATTTAATGTAAAGCTCTATAAACCATTGGGGAAGATAGACGCCAAAACAGGACAGGCAGCATCTCTGGAGAGAAGGAATGGGTGACATTTTGGGTCGTGGCCTTTTTCTGACTAGTATGGGTAAAAGGGAAATGAGACTATATATGCAATAATAAAGAGATAAACAACAATGAATGAAAGATGTGTAAAAAAAGTAACTAGTATGAAGAAGGGTCTCAACCAGAAACGTCACCCATTCCTCTCCAGAGATGCTGCCTGTCCTGCTGAGTTATTCCAGCTTTTGTGTCTATATTCAGTTCAAACCAGCATTCTACATATTCAAGTCGTCAAGTCAAGTCAAGTTTATTTGTCACATACACATACGAGATGTGCAGTGAAATGAAAGTGGCAATGCTCGCGGATTTTTGTGCAAAAGACAAACAACAAAACAACCAAACAAATTATAAACACAATCATAACACACATATTCTTTTACATAATAAATAATAGAAGGAAAAACGTTCTGTAGAGTTAGTCCCTTGTGAGATAGGCGTTTACAGTCCGAATTGCCTCTGGGAAGAAATTCCTTCTCAACCTCTCCGTCCTCACCGCATGGCAACGGAGGCGTTTGCCTGACCGTGGCAGCTGGAACAGTCCATTGCAGGGGTGGAAGGGGTCTCTCATGACTTTGTTTGCTCTGGAGTTGCACCTCCTGTTGTATAGTTCCTGCAGGGGGGGTGAGTGAAGTTCCCATAGTGCGTTCAGCCGAACGCACTACTCTCTGCAGAGCCTTCTTGTCCTTGGCAGAGCAATTCCCGAACCAGATGGTAATGTTACCGGACAAGATGCTTTCCACCGCCTACACACGCCTACACATTTCCTTCCTACACATAATACATATATTCCTTCCTACAAAGGTAGACAAAAATGTTGGAGAAACTCAGCTGGTGAGGCAGCATCTATGGAGCGAAGAAATAAAATATGTGACGTTTCGGGTCGTGACACTTCTTCAGACTAAATTCAGATTAAATTCAGACTAAACTTCATTTTCCTTCCTACCCATATTTGTAGTGAAACTATTTACTTACCTGTGCTACTGCTGGTGATATTTAGTGTCATATCCTCTATAAGGAGGCAGGTGCTTTACCTGTGGCCCAGTGACAACCTGTTGGCTCAGGTAGGCGGTGGCCGGGCATCCTGGGAGATGTAGGCAGTGCGCAGCCGCGATGAGCGATCGCACTACAACTCCCAGAGGGCAGTGAGCGCCCCTCGGCTCCAGCGACCGCGGCGCATCCTGGGAGATGTAGGCAGTGCGCAGCCGCGATGAGCAATCGCACTACAACTCCCAGAGGGCAGTGGGCGCCCCTCTGCTCCAGCGACCGCGGCGCATCCTGGGAGATGTAGGCAGCGCGCAGCCGCGATGAGCAATCGCACTACAACTCCCAGAGGGCAGTGGGCAGAGGGCGGGCTCGGCGCAGGCGCAGATCACGGCCATCGAGCACCGTTGGCGTTAAAAACAAACGACGCCCCTCCCCCCCCCCAACCCCTGGGGTTGACCCCCCCCTGACCCTGACCCTGACCCTGTCCCCCCACAAGAGTGAGTCTCTTCCTCCCTCTCCTCTCATCCCCATTCCCTCTCTCCATTCCTCTCCTCGCTCCCCCCCCCCTCTCCTCTTCTCCCCCCTCTTCCTCCCCTCTCCTCCCCCCCCTCCTCCTCCTCCTCTCCCCCCTCCTCTCCCCTCCCCCTCCCCCCCTCTCCCCCCCCCCCCCCCCTCCCCCCCCCCCCCTTCCTCCCCTCTCCCCCCCTCCCTCCTCCTCTCTCCCCCCCCCCTCCTCTCTCCCCCCCCCCCCTCCCCCCCACCTCCCCCCTCCCTCCCCCCCCCCCCCCTCCCCCTCCCCCCCCCCCCTCCTCTCCCCCCCCTCCTCCTCCTCTCCTCCCCCCCTCCTCTCCCCCCCCCCCTCTCCCCCCCCCCTCCTCCTCTCCCCTCCCCTCCCCCCCCCTCCTCCTCCCCCCCCCTCCCCCCTCCCCCCCCTCCCCACCTCTCCCCCCCCCCCCTCCCCCCCCTCCTCCTCATCCCCCCCCTCCCCTCCCCCCTCCTCTCTCCCCCTCCTCTCCCCCCCTACCTCTCCCCCCCCTCCTCTCCTCGCCCCCCCCCCTCCTCTCCCCCCCCCTCCTCTCCCCCCCCCCTCTCCCCCCCCTCCTCCCCCCCCTCCTCCCCCCCCCCCCCCTCCCCTCCTCTCCGCCTCTCCCCCCCCTCCCTCCCCCGCCTCTCGCCCCCCCCCCCCTTCCTCCCCCCCCCCCCCTCCGTCCCCCCCTCCTCCCCCTCTCTCCCCCTCCTCTCCCTCCTCCCCCCTCCTCCCCCCCCCCCCTCCTCCCCCCTCCCCCCCCCCTCTCTCTCCCCCCCCCTCTCCCCCCCTCCTCTCCTCCCCCCCTCCTCTCTCCCCCCTCCCCTCCTCTCCCCCCCTCCCTCCCCTCCTCTCCCTCCCTCCCCTCCTCTCTCCCCCCCCCCCTCTCCCTCTTCCCCCTCCCTCCCCCCTTCTCTCTCCCCCCCTCCCTCTCCCCCCCCCCCCCCCCCCCCCCCTCTCTCCCCCCCTCCTCCCCCCCCCCACTCCTCTCTCCCCCCCCCTCTCCCCCCTCCTCCTCTCTCCCCCCTCCTCCTCTCTCCCCCCCTCACCTCCACCCCCCCCCTCTATCCCCGCCCTCTCTCTCCCCCCCCCTCCTCCCCCCCCCCCCCCCCCCCCTCCCTCTCTCCCCCCCCTCCCCCCCCTCCCCCCCCCCCCCCCCCCCCCCCCCCTCTCCCCCCCCCCCCCCCCCCTCCCCCCCCCCCCCCCCCCCCCTCCCCTCCCCCCCCCCTCCTCTCCCCCCCCCCACCCCCTCCCCCTCCCTCTCTCCTCCCCCCCCCCCTCCCCCCCCCCCTCCTCTCTCCCCCCCCTCTCCTCTCCCCCCCTCCTCTCCCCCCCCTCTCCCCCCCCTCTCCCCTCCCTCCTTACCTCCCCTCCTCCCTATAACAATAGGATTGAACTGCTTTAATCATCCATTATGTATCGTCCAGATAGAGACAGAACATAATGAAACACTCCCCTCTCCATTCCTCCCCTCTTTCCTCCCCCTCTCCCTCCCCTCCCCCTCCCTCCTGTCTCCCCCTCTCTCCTGTCTCCCTCTCTATCCCCTCCACTCACTACCTCCCTCTTCTCCCCCTCCTTCCCCCCACTGCTCCCCTCTCCATTCCTCACTCATCCCCCCCCCTCTCTCTCCCCCTCCCTCATCTCCCCCTCCACTCACTACCTCCCTCCAACCTCCTCCCCTCCCTCCTCCCCCTCTCCCCTCTCCTCTCCCCCCCCCCCCTCTCTCTCTCTCCCCCTCCTTCCTGTCTCCCCCTCTCTCCCCCCTCCACTCACTAACTCCTCCCTCCCCTCCTCTCTCCCCATCTCTCCCCCTCCACTCACTAACTTCCTCCCTCCCCCCTCTCTCTCTCGTCCCTCCCTCTCACCCTCCTACTACTCACATCTCCTTTCCCCTTCACCTCCATCTCCTGTCTATTCCTTCGTCCACTCTGTCCCCCAGCCCTCTCAGTCCCTTCTATCTCCCCCCCCCCCCCTCCACACTGCCCCTGCCCCATTTGTACTTAAAATTTACCTCGACACACCCCTTCCTCCTGCCCTTGTTCTGCCCTTAGTCATTCACTCAATACGGCCTTCCTACCCCTTGCCTTGTCCTCCTCCAACTCCACCCTTGCACTTTGCCCCCTGCATTTTGCCCCCCCCACCCTCTTTCCTGCCCGCCCTCTACCTCACCCATTCCCCGTCCTCAGGATGAACCCACCCCCCTCAAAAACCAAAACTTGCCCCCGCCCTGTGAAGTCTCGCCACCCACCACCTCACCCTCCCCGTGCCCTGCACCCATTCCCAATCACACCTCTCCCATTCCCCTTCCTTCCTCTTCTGATCCCCCCACAGCATTCACCGTTTAACATGCTTCTCCCAACGTGTCCTTGAGCCCAAGATAGACACAAAATGCTGGAGTAATTCAGCGGGACAGGCAGCACCTCTGGAGAGAAGGAATGGGTGACGTTTCGGGTCGAGACCCTTCTTCAGCCCATTCTGATCTCTCCAGCATTCACAGTCTCCGCCCTCCCCCTGTCACTCTGTTTATAAATGAAGAGTGTGTAGATTTCTGTGACGTTTCATCTCCCTGTGTTGAAATTGATTATGCAATCTTCTCCTGCACCCTTTAATCACACAAACTCTCAGACAGGGTTGCTGAACGCTAGTGAGTAATTGATGCTGACATTGCTAATGCATGCTTAATCCTTTCCTAACCTTTAGGTTCTGCAAGACTTGAGTACAAGTATTGAAGGCAAGAAGGCCACAAGTATTGAAGGAAAGACTTGAATACTGAACTCCCATCTGTATCTCCCCAGGTAAGTTCAATTAACTAAAGCTGGGATCGCTAAATACAGTTGGTCTTATCGAGGTTCACTCTTGACCACTTCTAGCTTATAACTTAATCAGCCGTATCTGTTAACGACTTATTTCATTCCATCAGTTGCTAATGTGCGATTGTGTGTGCAATCTTTCAATCCTGCGAAGATAGAAACAAAATGTTGGAGTAACTCAATGGGACAGCAGCATCTCTGGAGAGAAGGAATGGGTGGGGTTTCGGGCCGACACCCTTCTTTCTTTCCTGTGTTCTTTTGAAACCTAAGCAATATTGTGCATCATCTTCTTATCACCGGCTTCCACGAATTTTAGCTAGAATCTCGATGGAAGGATCCCGAGCCGAAACGTCACCCATCCCACTGTCTCCAGAGATGCTGCCTGACCCGCTGAGTTACTCCAGCACTTTGTGTCTAACACATCTAACTGATACAGCATGTGATCACAAGGACAGGAAAGTGTTGGTGGAACACAGCTGGTGAGGCAGCATCTGTGAAGGGAAATGGGCAGACCGCATTTCAAGGACACAAAGTGCTGGAGTAGCTCAGCGGGTCAGGCAGCATCTGTGGAGAACATGGATAGGTGACGTTTCGAGTCGGGACCCTTCTTCAGACTGTCATCTATCCACTTCCCTCCACAGATCCTGCTTCACCTGCTGAGTTCCTCCAGCACTTTGTATTTTTCTCAGCATTCCAGCATCTGTAGTTCCTCGTGTCCACGCAAGGAAAAGTTCAGCCTTGAGCAAAGAGCAAAAAGATTGTTGATTGCCATTTAATATCTGGGGTCCTGGGGTTCTTCTGTGGGAAATTTTGATTCTTATTGGCCTGGATGCACGAGAGTTCAGAAGACTAAGAGTCAGCGCAGGGGCATATTCCAGCATTTTATGTCTACCTTCAATTTTAACCAGCATCTGCAGTCCTTTCTTACACACCAAGTTAAATTAATCTCCTTTGCCTACATAACACCCGTATCCCTCCACTCCCTGTATATTCATGTGCCTACCTAAAAGCCTCTTAAATGCTGCTGTCATTTCATTTGTCTACAAATAAAACATAGCCCTGCACATCTCCTTTAAAACTTGCCCCTCTCACCTTAAAGCTATGTCCTCTAGTTTTTGATATTTCATGTCATGTGGAATAGGAGCAGAATTAGGCCATTCGGCCCATCGTCTACTTCGCCATTCAATCAATGCTGATCTATCTCTCCCTCCTAACCCCATTCTCCTGCCCATAACCTCTGACACCCGTACTAATCAAGAATCTATTTATCTCTGCCTTAAAAATATCCACTGACTTTGCCTACACAGCCGTCTGTGGCAATGAATTCCAATGTTTCACCACCCTTTGACTAAAGAAATTTCTCCTCATCTCCTTCCTAAAAGAACGTCCTTTAATTCTGAGGCTGTGACCTCTAGTCCTAGACTCTCCCACTAGTGGAAACATCCTGGGTAAAAGGTTCTGGCTGACTATCCTCTCTGTGCCTCTCAGAATTGTGTTGGCTTCTATCATGACCACAATAAACTATATCTAAAACAAGAAAATCACAGTAAAGTTGATGGACCCGTATCACAGAATAGAATACAGCGGAATGGGAACACACACAAGAGTCTGCAGATTCTGCAATTTAGTTTTATCAAACCTGGGTCTCTTGCGCTATGAGGCAGCAAATCTATCGCTGTGTCTCTGTGCCGCCCTGATCATGGAGTGGAATCTGCTGGAGGAACTCAGCGGGTGGAGCAGCATGTTTTTGCTGGTTGGGAGGGAGTGGCGGGGGAGGAATTTCTTCCCGTGATAGAGCTGGAAATACCGGTCTCGCCCAGAGAGGTGCAACTCCAGAGCAAACAAAATCATGAGAGACCTCTTCCACCCCTGGAACGGACTGTTCCAGCCGCTACGGTCAGGCAAACGCCTCCGTTGCCATGCAGTGAGAACGGAGAGGTTGAGAAGGAGTTTCTTCCCAGAGGCAATTCGGACTGTAAACGCCTTTCTCACCAGGGACTAACTGTACAGAACGTTTTTCCTTCTATTATTTATTATGTAAAAGAATATGTGTGTTATGATTGTGTTTATAATTTGTTTGGTTGTTTTGTTGTTTGTCTTTTTGCACAAAGTTCGCGAGCATTGCCACTTTCATTTCACTGCACATCTCGTATGTGTATGTGACAAATAAACTTGACTTGACTTGACTTGAGTTCCATTCCTGGGAAATATCCCCAACCTGTACTGTACGTTGAATCAGATATGAACTGAAACGGTGGGTGGGAGCCGGTCGCATTTAGCATTCCAAACTTAGTAAGGTCACCGAGAAAAACAGTTTTAGTTCCTTTCTTTGTTGAAGTACTTGACGCCGACCATCAAGTTCCAGACTATACTCTTCAGTTTGAAGAAGGGAGTGGACCCGAAACGTCACCCATCCCTTCTCTCCAGAGATGCTGCCTGTCCCGTTGAGTTACTCCAGCATTTTGTGTCTGTCTTCTGTGTAAACCAGAATCTGCAGTTCCTTACACATCATTCTGTCCACTTTTCATCTTGAGCCTTTGACCTCCTTCTCTGCCACCCCCCCCCCCCCCCCCCCCCCCCCCCCCCCCACCCCCACCTATCACCTGCCAGGCCTTGTTCCGCCCCCCCCCCAAACCCCACCCCCTCACTGTTTTGTGTTTTTACTCGGTATTCCAGCATCTGCAGTTCCTTGTGCATGTTCCTAGTGTATCTCTCCAGAGATGCCGCCTGTCCCGCTGAGTTACTCCAGCATTTTGTGCCTATCTTCGGTTTAAACCAGCACCTGCAGTTCCTTCCTACGCATCCAGGCTATATTAATTTTCCCAGCTTAATATAGGTTAATAATCACAAAGGTATTTGGTTTGTGGCAAGCTCCCATTTCAGGTGGTTGTTGTCCTCTGCTTTGTATCTTGAATTCTTTTGAGTTGATTCGTCTCATCGCCTGTTTATTATTTAACACACGTAACTTGAGCTATGCCATTGAGATCAGTTTCACTGGCTTGCTGAGCAGTAGAGAGACAGACAGAGAGAGAGAGAGAGGGAGATGATAGAGGGGAACTTCAAGCTCTGCTGGGATAATAGAGCATTCTGATTTAAAAGCAGCCCGCTGGAAATGGTAGGGCAATAGGGATATTGCCATTTGGATCCTGCCCTGTGTTTCCCTGCTATCTGCCCAGTGAAGATCCTGTGATTGGGAAACGTGAGCAGGGAACGCAGCACTGTGGAAAGGCTCACACTGAGTGGATGTGGGAACAGCCCCTCTTCTGGAACGCTGCCTGCACACTGGGCCGCGAAACCACAATGAAGTGTCTTTGTGCAGAGTGAGACAGATCTCAGCAACAACACTAGCAGCGGCGGCAGCAGCAGCAGCGGGGTTGGCCGGGCGCGCGGGACGGGGAGGTGAGATAATCCTGCCACCACCCCATACTTTCACCAGGACGTGGGATCAAAGAGAAGCTGAGCTCGGGAGAATCATTCCTCTCTGCGGTTTGGCTGCCTCAAGAGTCGAGGGAAATCTCAGTGCACCGCTACACAATCGGTGGTCCCGGTGAGTTTCCTTCAAGCGCATCAAGATGTGACATCCCTTTGACCTGCGTCCCTGCTTAAACAGGTAGCAAGTGCTGATCTAACTGTGAGCTTCAGTGTTAAGTCAGGAGACTTTGCCTTGGGATTGAGGGCAAACTGACTTCCTAACTCAGCCTGTGATGTGTAAAACATTACCAATTCAGATGAATGCTCCTCCAATAGTTGAAACAATGAGGCATTTTGTTCCTCAAATAATTTATTTTCTGTGTCTTGTGTGTGGGTGTCTTTGGCTTTGTGCGTGTGTGTGTGCGCACATCTTATGTGTGTGTGTGTGAGAGAGTGTGTGTGTGAGAGAGTGTGTGTGTGTGCTGAGAGTGTGTGTGTGTCTTGTGAGAGTGTGTGTGTGAGAGTGTGTGTGTGTGAGAGTGTGTGTGTGAGAGTGTGTGTGTGTGAGAGAGTGTGTTTGTGAGTGTGTGTGTGTCTGCGTGCATCTTGTGTGTGTAAGTCTTGTATGAGAGTGTGTGTGTGAGTGTGTTTGTGAGTGAGTTTTTTTGGGTGGTTGTGTGTGTATGTGTGTGTATGAAGAATGGTGTGGCACACAGGAATCTGTGGGGTCTGCTGTCAGGGGGGAGGGGGGTGGGGGTGAAGCGGATAGTGTGGTGGTTGGTTTAGTGAATGGTTCGATCAGGCGACTGATGACGACAGATCAGACCTTGGGCACGAACTGAACCCTGGTAACCCCGAGGCATGCCGTGGAAATGGGAAGTGAATTGTAATGCCTGGTCTGGCACAGTCTGAACAGTTTGATGGTCATAGTTACGTGGAGAGAGTTGAGAAGCAAGAATGATTCACCTCCCGGCAGCAAAGGGGATGGAGCGGGACCAGTCTGTTCAGCATCCCGAACCTGCAGTGATCACGGTGGAAGATTAACCTGACACTAAATACCAGCCTGGACAACAAATGCTGGAATAACTCAGCGGGACAGGTAGCATCTCTAGAGAAAAGGAATGGGTGGCGTTTCGGGTCAGATTCCTTCTTCTCGACCAAAAACGTCACCTATTCCTTTTCTACAGTATCTATGGCGTTATGAATAGATGGTTTAAGGTGAAGGGGAAATCATTTAATGGGAACCTGAATGGTAACTTTTTCACACAAAGCTGGTGGGTGTATGGAACGAGCTGCCGGAGGAGGTAGTTGAGGCTGGGACTATCCCAGCGTTTAAGAAACAGTTGGACCAGTAAATGGATAGGACAGGGTTGTGGGGATACGGGCCAAATGCAGGCAGGTGGAACTAGTGTAGATGGGACATGTTGGTTGGTGTGGGAAAGTTGGGCTGAAGAGCTTGTTTCCACATGGTATCTCTATGACTCTATTGACATCGACTCTGCTTCAGTTTTAAACTATGACGTTGCCTGGACCACAGGATCCTTGGACCTGGGTCCGCAAAGCCCTGAATTAGTGCTGATGACACAGACACTGAGTTGGGGCTGATACCTTCAAGATAAGGACATTATCAGGGAATCCGACTGATATCAAACCAGAGCAGTGCCAGGCTGTGTCTGCATCTGCATTGTACTGCAGTGATTAGGTTGCCCATCAGTTAAACCATCATTTCCCAGCGGGTAATAGTTAACTAGAAACAATCCCTTTGCTGCCAAAGCATGTGCGCAGGTTAATTGTGCTCTGATAAAAAAAAAGGTAGTGCGTGTATTGTCATCTTGTATTTTAGTTGTGCATTCTCAATTGCACCTTGGACCTTGAATGTTGTTTTTAACTGATGGAACGTTGTCCTGTGTTCACGGTGAATTGTATACAGAGGAGGAGGGAATGACCCTTGGCATCTTGGTCCCAACTTTTTGAAGTTGGCAAAGCTCACCAGTATTAAATGTC
Source organism: Leucoraja erinaceus (assembly GCF_028641065.1). Taxonomy (NCBI): domain Eukaryota; kingdom Metazoa; phylum Chordata; class Chondrichthyes; order Rajiformes; family Rajidae; genus Leucoraja; species Leucoraja erinaceus. Next base: position 7,543,410 of record NC_073415.1, read on the forward strand.
TCCAAAAGGCCACTAGGAGATAAGTCTGTCAGTATTTCGAGTCATAGAGTGATACAGTGTGGAAACAGGCCCTTCGGCCCAACTACACTAGTCCCTCGCTTGGTGACTGACTTCACAGCCCAACACCCGGACTTCCATCTGTATATATGTATATAGCGCCGCAGAATTGTGCACCAATCCCCCCCTTCTCCCTTCTGTTTTTTGTTTTTCTGTTTCTTGTTTTTTGTACTAAATTATATGTATGCACTGAGTACGAGCAGCTTTCAATTTCACTGTACATGTATAGTGACAATAAATGGCATATCTATATCTATATCTATCATATCCCTCCATAAGGGCCTGTCCCACTTTCACTTTCCCTAATTCACAACCTTTTTTACACGTGGACTTTTTTCATCAGGGTTGAAAAAACGCCCCGACCTACTTGATGCCACGAGTACCTACGACCAGCATCACGGCCTGCTACGACCTACCTATGACTTACCTATGACCTCGTGACGACCATGCTGCGAGTATGAGTCAAGGGCAAACTCGGCAGAGGTGGTGATAGTGGGGCAGGCCCACTAGGTGATAACAAGTGCTGTGAGAACCAAGCTATTGTACCACTGTTACTGACAGCATTGTTTTTTAAACAGGCGATCTCTTTGCAAGATGCACAATGTGGCAAGTTGCACGGTATCCCTGGGGTCTCTGGGACTGATGCAGATCCTGGGCGTCTCCTGGACCTGGAGCATCGCTGCCAGCTTGGGCGTCTATCTTGGGACTGGAGGATGGAGGTTTGTCCGAATCGTGTTGAAAACAGCCCCAAGAGACATCTTGTAAGTTATATTGTAAGATTCCACTGTGGGAGTATACATGTCCTGCTGTTGCAAATGACACTACACGACATTGTCACGTTTCATAAGGCACAGAAACCGAACCTTTGTCCTAACTAGTCTGTGCCGACCAAAGTGTCCTAACTCAGGTCATTCTCGTGCTGCTCTGAATGGTTGTTCTTGTCCCAGTCTGAAGAAGGGTCCAGACATGAAACAACACCTATTCCTTCTCTCCAGAGATGCTGCTTGAATTATTCCAGCATTTTGTGTCTATCTTGGGTGTAAACCAGCATCTGCAGTTCCTTCTTAGCTAACAATGGCCTTTTTCCTTTATCATCATTACTTTTTTGCATATCTTTCATTCATTTGTTATATGCCTCACCATATCACCATCTATATATCTCTTGTTCCCCTTTCCCTTGACACTCAGTCTGAAGAAGGGTCTTGACCTGAAACGTCACCTATTCCTTTTCTCCAGAGTTGCTGCCTGGTCCGCTGAGTTACTCCAGAATTTTGTGTCTATCTTGGGTGTAAAGCAGCATCTGCGGTTCCTTCCTGCACAAGGTAGTTCTTGTGTTTGGCTTTTATCCCTCCATATCTTTCCTATCCACATACAGTACGTGTCCAAATGCCTTTTAATTGTTGTTATTGTATCTGCTGCAACTACTCCCTCTGATAGCTCATTGCTTACACCCACCTTGTGGACCAGAGCACCCAGGATCTCCTTTCAAAACTCTGAGATGGGGGTTATTATAAACTTTGAAGGCAGAGGGTATACCTTTTCGAATGGAGATGAGAAGGAATTTCTTTAGCCAGAGGGTGGTGAATCTGTCGAATTCATTGCCACAGACAGCAATGTGGAGGACAATTCATTGGGTATTTTGAAAGTGGAGATTGATTAGTCAGGGTGTCAAAGGCTATCGGGAGAAGGCAGAAGAATGTAGTTGAGAGGGAAAAATAGACCTGCCATGGTGATGCAGTCGATGGGCCGAATGGCCTAATTCTGCTCCCATGTCTTGCGAACGTATGAACATACTGTACTAAATTCCAGCTCTCTGGCTATTCATAGAAACATAGAAACATAGAAATTAGGTGCAGGAGTGCCATTCGGCCCTTCGAGCCTGCACCGCCATTCAATATGATCATGGCTGATCATCCAACTCAGTATCCCGTACCTGCCTTCTCTCCATACCCTCTGATCCCCTTGGCCACAAGGGCCACATCTAACTCCCTCTTAAATATAGCCAATGAACTGGCCTCAACTACCCTCTGTGGCAGAGAGTGCCAGAGATTCACCACTCTCTGTGTGAAAAAAGTTCTCCTCATCTCGGTTTTAAAGGATTTCCCCCTTATCCTTAAGCTGTGACCACTTGTCCTGGACTTCCCCAACATCGGGAACAATCTTCCTGCATCTAGCCTGTCCAACCCCTTAAGAATTTTGTAAGTTTCTATAAGATCCCCTCTCAATCTCCTAAATTCTAGAGAGTATAAACCAAGTCTATCCAGTCTTTCTTCATAAGACAGTCCTGACATCCCAGGAATCAGTCTGGTGAACCTTCTCTGCACTCCCTCTATGGCAATAATGTCCTTCCTCAGAATATTCATAAGAAACGGATGGAGCTGGAGGCAAGCTAAATTCACACTGAATCACTGCCTCTTAGAAAGGAAGTATGGATGATCTGTCGAATGCAGAGGCTGGAGTGAGGATATGAAGAAAGATATTGTGGCTTTGGAGACCACCATTCAATATGATCATGGCTGATCATCCCAAATCAGTGCATGCTTCCTGCTTTCTCCCTGTATCATTCCTTGATTCTGAGACAGCTGTGCTAACCTAAGAAACATTGAGATAGGTATAGGGATAGGACAGGTTTAGAGGGACATGGGCCAAATGCAGGCAAGTGGGACTAGTGTGGATGGGGCATGTTGGGCCGAGCGGCCTGTTTCCACTCTGTATCACTCTGTGACTCCAGAGAAGTCTAATCTGGCAAGTGGACATTTGCCAGAAAGAAGCTTCTGAACAGGAAGCCGTTCTTTAGTAGACACAAAATACTGGAGTAACTCAGCAGGTGAGGCAGCATCTCTGGAGAGAAGGAATGGACGACGTTTCGGATCGAGACCCATCTTCAGAGTGTAGAAGGGTCTCGACCCAAAACGTCGCCCATTCCAGGCATGCTGCCTCACCCGCTGAGTTACTCCAGAATTTTGTGTCTACCTTCAATTTAAAGCAGCATCTGCAGTTCTTTCTTACACTGCCGTTCTTTAGTGTTAGTTCCCAAGAGAGATCCGGGTTCCACCCGCTGAACCACTGGAATTGAAACCAGCTGGGATCTTGTAAAGCTGTGTGAAATGAACTGTCCATGGGAGGCGAGCAGCAGGTTTAAATGCAGCACTCAAGAAATATTCCTGGCCGCTTGCCAGCACACACGCTACTAGTTTATAAGCGAAACCACCTCACTCAACTCCACATTGAAACAAGGAACTGCAGATGCTGGTTTACAGAAAAGGACGCAAGGTGCAGGAGTAAGTCAGCCAGTCAGGCAGCATCTGGATTAATTAATTGATTGATTAATTAATTAATTCATTCTTTATTCTTTAGTGAAATACCCAAGGTATGCAAAGAGTTGCTACATAAAGGGCGCCAACAGAGTTGCACAGTATCCCTCTGGAGAACATGCAACTGAACCATCCTACCAACAACTAGAGAGCAGTCCTGACCTCCCATCTACCTCATTGGAGACCCTTGGACTATCTTTAATCGGACTTTACTGGATTTTATCTTGCACTAAACGTCATTCCCTTTATCATGTACCTGTACACTGTGGATGGCTCGATTAGAATCATGTATAGTCATTCCGTTGTTAGCATGCAACAAAAGTGTTTCACTGCACCTCGGGACACGATATACAGCAGCGTCAGAATCCAGGGACAAGGGAGAGTGGGTCTATGGTATTACTTCATACGCTCATAAGTGATAGGAGCAGTATTAGGTTATTCAGCCCATCAAGTCTACACCGCCATTCAATCATGGCTGATCTATCTCTCTCTCTATCTCTCTCAACCCCATTCTCCTGCCTTCTCCCCATTACCTCTGACTCCCATACTAATCAAGAATCTTAAATATCTCTGTCTGAGAAGGTTATTGGCTGCAACCTTCCCTCCATTGATGAACTGTACACTGCAAGGGCCAGGAAGCGAGCGGGCAAGATCATCTCTGACCCCTCTCACCCTGGCCACCAACTCTTTGAATCACTTCCCTCTGGAAGGCGACTCCGGGCTGTCAAAGCTGCCACAGCCAGAAAAAAAAAGTTTTTATCCACGAGTAGTTGCTCTACTCAACAGCCAAAAATCTGTAGCCTCCCTTTGATCTGGTATTTTGTTGGTTCACATGCTTGATCAATGGTGTTTTTTATCATTAATATTTTATTACTATTAATGTTTAGTGTTTTCTGAGTCATTCGTAACTGTCACTATATATCACATTGTTACTTGTGGGCGGAGCACCAAGGCAAATTCCTTGTATGTGAATACTTGGCCAATAAACTTACTTACTTACTTAAAAATATCCATTGACTTGGCCTCCGCAGCCATCTGTGGCAATGAATTCCACAGATTCACCACCCTCTAACTAAAGAAATTCCTCATCATTTCCCTCCTAAAGGTACGTCCTTTAATTCTGAGGCTGTGGCCTCTGGTCCTAGACTCTCCCATAAGAGGAAACATCCTCTCCACATTCATTCTATGCCGGGCTTTCACTATTCGGCATATCTTGCAGTGTCCCGTTAAAAGGGGAGGGACAGTGTATCCACAGCTTGCCCGCCCGCCCAGTACTCTGTGTTGTCAGCGTTGTGTGAATGGTAGGCTAATGTTATGTTGTTACTTCTCCCCTGGGTAAGCGGGCTGCTACTGCTGATGCGGGTCAAACTAGCGGTGAAGAGGCACCAGAAGGAGGACAGCACCATCCCAAAGATCTTCCAGGAGACGGTGAGGAGGTACCCGGATAAGACGGCCCTGGTCTACGAGGGGACGGGCGAGCGGTGGACCTTCAGGCAACTGGACGAGTACTCCAACGCGGTGGGCAACTTCCTGCTGGAGCAGGGCTACCGGCCGGGGGATGTGGTGGCCTTGTTCATGGAGAGCCGGCCGCAGTTTGTCGGCCTGTGGCTCGGCATGGCCAAGGTCGGGGTGGAGGGTGCCCTCCTCAACTTCAACCTCCGTCTAGATGCCCTCACTCACTGCATGTCTGTGTCCGGAGCCAAAGCTATCATCTTTGGAGCGGAGATGATTGATGGTGAGTCAGCCACTCAAACATTTTTTTTTTTGTTTAGAGATACAGCGTGGAAATTGGCCCTTCAGCCCACCGGGTCCGCACCAACCAGCGATCCCCGCACACTAACACTATCCCACACACACTAGGGACACTTCTACATTCATACCAAGCCAATTAACCTACAAACCTGTACGTCTTTGTAGTGTGGGAGGAAACCGGAGCTCCTGGAGAAAACCCACATGGTCACGGGGAGAACATACAAACTCCGTACAGACAGCACCCGTAGTCAGGATGGAACCCAGGTCTCTGCCGCTGTAGGGCAGCAACTCTACCGCTGCGCCAACTTATCTTTGGTTCCCAAGTTTCAAGGTTTATGCTGTTTAAGTCTTAACCCTATTCTGTCACTGACTGCCTACATAAAGTTTGTTTCGTTTGGAGGTATAGCGCAGAAACAGGCCCTTCGGTTCCGCACCGATCAGCGACCCTTGCACACTAACGCTATCTACACGCCAGGGACAAGTACAATGATACCAAAACCATTTAACCTCCAAGCCTCTACGTCTTTGGAGTGTAGGAGGAAACCGGAGATCCCGGTTTGTGCAGCGGAGCGGTGATAAACGTGTGGAGGAGCTGACTGTGCCTTGTACAGCCTTGCCTGATTGTGGCCCGTGCCTTGCTTCTTACTCCAGCTCTGTTGGAAGTGAACGGCCTCCTGGGGAAAAGCATTCGGAAGTTCTGCAGTGGGGACTGGGACTCCAGTAAAGATGCAGCTGGAATCGAACATCTGGATCCTCAGCTCAACGCAGCGTCCAAGTTCGCCCCCTCTCATCCTCCTTCGGTGGGATTCATGGGTACGTTTTACTCCCCTACTTCTCACATATATCCATTGATGGCCCTTAAAGTGGATACTTTATTGTCGGATGTACAGTGAAATACTTTGTTTTTGCAGACAACCCGGTAACAACACACAGCAGACCATGGACACTGTAGTACACAAGTCCACTGCTACCTCTGTCACCAGGTCTCTTACCTCTCCCCACATTCTCTCCCCTCTCACTCCCACTTTCCCCTCCTCCTTCCCCTCTCACCCCCACTTTCCCGTCCCCACTCCTTCCCCTTTTGCTCTCCCTTCCCTCCCTCTTGCTCTACCCCACTTTCTCTCCTCTCTCCCTCTCCCCTTCCCCACTGACTCCCTCCTTCCCCTCTCGCTCTCCCTTCCCATCCTTGCTCTCCCCTTCCCCTCCCTCTTGCTCTCCCCACTTTCTCTCCCCTCTCGCTCCCCTTCTCCCCTCCACACTTGCTCCCCTCTAGCTCTCTCTCACTCCCCCCTCTCCTCTCGCTCTCCCCCTCCCCTCTTGCTCCCCCTTCCCCTCCCTCATACTTCCCCTTCCCCACCCCTCTCGCTCCGCGAGCCATCCCCTCCCCTCTCGTTCTCTCTCACTCCCACCCCTCCCTCCCTTCCCCTCTGGCATTGTGTCAAAGGTTCTTCTCCCTGTGTCGCCTGATTGAGGTGAATCACTCTCCTGAGCTGCAGTACACAAGCAGTTTAGAGTGTAACCTCTCACCCACTTCCCTGCTCTAACCTTTACCCCACTACACACGCAATTGTAAGCCCAGCCACCACTTGTCAATGAGACATCAAAGAGTATTGTGTCTAAAAGTCAAACGAGCTGCAGATGCTGGAAATCGGGAGGGCAGGGAAAGCGGAAAATGAACAGTGTTAATGTGTCAGGTTCTCATGAAGGGTCTTCCGCCTGAAATCTCAATTCTGTTCCTCATTCCTGAGGTGCTGCCTCACCTGCTTTAGAGATACAGCACGGAAACAGGCCCTTCAGAAAAATATTGCTGATGGGTAGAGATAGTTAGAGGTGAAATGGAGACAAAGGTTTAGGTTACTTTAGGTTACTTTTCACACAGAGAGTGGTGAATCTCTGGAACTCTCTGCCACAGAGGGTAGTTGAGGCCAGTACATTGGCTATATTTTAGAGGGAGTTAGATGTGGCCCTTGTGGCTAAGGGGAAACAAGCCGGGATACTGAGTTGGATGATCAGCCATGATCATATTCCGCAGGCTCGAAGGGCCGAATGGCCTATCCTGCACCTAATTTCTATGTTTCTATGTTTAGAGATACAGCAGGGAAACAAGCCCTTCGGCCCACCAAGTCCGCACCGACCATTGATCAACCGTTCTATGTTATCCCACTTTCTCTAATCCATTCCTTGCACGTTACAATTCACAAAGGGCCAATTAACCTGCAATCCTGCACGGCTTTGAAATGTGGGAGGAAACCCATGCAGTGAGAGGGAAAACATGCAAGCTCCGCACAGATAGCACCCTAGGTCAGGTCAAACACGGGTCTCCGCAGCTGTGAGGCAGCAGCTGCACCACTGTGCTACCCCTAAAGGATGAAACCATTTCTGTTTCCATAGATACAGCTTTGCTCGCTGCATGTTTCCAGCATTCTCTAACCACCTTTCAGATTTCCATCTTGTGAGGTTTTCGTTTATTTTGCTTTTCCACTTGTGGTTTAATTTGAGGTAAAGTGACAAGGTGGGGGGGTTGGGGTGAGGCGGGGACGGGGACGGGGAGGGGGAGAAGCTGAGAATCTCTGCAATGCAATGCACTGACCTTGCACCCTCTATGTTCTTTTGTAGATCGCCTGTTTTACATTTACACTTCCGGCACCACTGGAATGCCCAAAGCTGCCATCGTTGTACACAGCAGGTAGAGGCCAAGACAGAGGCATCGCCCAGGCTGCTGGTAACATGGGCACCAACTCTCCAGTCAGACAGGGAGCGGTGTTGTTGGGCAGAGGGGAATGATTTTGACACCGTGTTTGTTAGAACGATGAGAGGGGATCTTATAGAAACATAAAATTCTTAAAGGCCCTGTCCCACAATGCAAGTTTACCCAAGAGCTGCTCTCCCGAGTTTAAAAAAAAATCAAACTTGTGGAAAGCACGAAGAATGTACATAGCGGGCACGTCGGAGCTCGTGGACGTCTCGTAGCGGCTCCTAATGCCTACGGCAGGTACTCGGGGAAACACGGAAACTCGTTACTTTTTTTCAACGGTGTGAAAAATTTCCAAGAGTAAAAGAAATACTTGTGATGAAGTACCACGAGTTTGATTTTTTTTTTACTCGGGAGAGCTCTTGGGTGAACTCGCATCGTGAGACAGGGGCTTAAGGGATTGGAGATGCTAGATGCAGGAAAATTTATCCCCATGTTGGGGGTGTCCGGAACCAGGGGTCACAGTTTAAGAATAAGGGGAAGACCATTTAGGACTGAGATGAGGAAACACGTTTTCACCAAAAGGGTTGTGAATGCGGAATTCTCTGCCACAGAAGGCGGTGAAGGCCAATTCACTGGATGTTTTCAAGAGAGTTAGATATAGCTCCTAGGGCTAACAGAATCAAGGGCTATGGGGAGAAAGCAGGAACGGGGTACTGATTCTGGGTGATCTGCCATGATCATGTTGAATGGCGGTGCTGGCTCGAAAGGCCGAATGGCCTACTCCTCCACCTATTTTCTATGTTTCTATGTGATGTTCAATGCATTTCGTTGTCTCTGTACTGTACACTGACAATGACAATTAAAATTGAATCTGAATCTGAATAGATACAGCATGGAAACATGTCCTTCGGCCCACCGAGTCCACACCGCCCATCGATCAACCGTTCCCACTAGTTCTATGTGTTCCCAATTTCGCATCCGCTCCCTACACACTAGGGACAATTTTACAGAGGGCCAATTAACCTGCAAACCCACACATCTCTGCTACCTGAAAGGGACGATGTGGCAAACGTGATTGGGGGTTGTCAAAGGGAACTGGAAATGACCGGGTTGTGTTGCCAAAATAGCCCATCCCAAAACACCCAACTAAGAACGTGGAGCAGTACAGTACAGCACAGGAACAGGCCATTCGGCCCACAATATCCGTGCCGAACGTGACGCGAAGTGAACCTGTTCAGTGACATCCCCAAGATGGGGTTGATGCTAACAGGATCAATGGTCCATTTAATTTTACAATTAATGGTAGCATCCAGGATGGTGGTGATGAGCCGAATTACCTAATTCTGCCCCGAGAACTAGTGAACTTGTGAGATGGGAGCCATTGTGCCTCCCCCTACATTTCCCTTGTTCCTTACCCCATGTGTTTGGTTGCAGGTATTATCGGATGGCTGCATTTGCATACTACGGCTTCCAGATGAGGCCTGACGACGTTATTTACGACTGCTTGCCGCTGTATCATTCCGCAGGTAACGTGGGCCTATCGACCCTTCCCACCCTCCCTCTTTCCTAGTGACATCTGAGGGCCATTCAGCCCGTCTAATCTCTTCTGGCAAGGAGATAGCACTCCCAACTCCCCACTCATCCCCCCCCCCCATTCTCCCGTATGTTCCCATCAATTCTCCGATCGCCCCCTCCATTGGATCATTGAAAGATACAGAAGTCAAACACACTGCGACATAAGTTGGAGCTGGCGATTAGTTTTTTTTTCAGTGTATAGATACAGCATGGAAACATGTCCTTCGGCCCACCGAGTCCATGCTGGCCCTCGTTCTATGTTTTCCCAATTGCGCATCCACTCCCTACACTCTAGGGGCAATTAACCTGCAAACCCACACATCTCCGGGATGTGGGAGGAGACCAGAACACTCAGAGTAAATCCACATGGTCACAGGGAGAGCATGCAAACTCCACACAGACAGCACCCGAGGGCAGGATCGAACCCGGGTCTCTGGCGCTGTAAGGCAGCAGCTCTACCACTGCCCCGCTGTGACGCCTTTCTAACTTATGGCTCAGCCCTGAAGTCATCGCTCTTCTGCCGAGCTGTGGAATTCCCTCCCCTAAAGCTCTCAACCTCGCCCCTTGTTAAAATCCCCAGCATTTGGATAAGATTTCAGCCACTGATCCTTCCAGCCATGCTTTGTCCTCGTGAGATGGTTCCCATCTAAGCTCCAACCAATCTTTGTGTTTAGTTTAGAGATACAGCGCGGAAACTGGCCATTCAGCCCATCACCCAGTCCACGCCGAACACTAACAATGCCCTACACACACTAGGGACATTTATTACATTGATACCAAGCCAATTAACCTACAAATCCGTACGTCTTTGGAGTGTGGGTGGAAACCAATGTTCTCGGAGAAAACTCACGCAGGTCACGGGGAGAACATACAAACTTTGTACAGACAGCACCCGTAGTCAGGATCGAACCCGGGTCTCTGGCACTGTAAGGCAGCAAGGCAGCAACTACTCTGCTGCGCCAGCGTGCGGCCCAATTGTGGCTTTTGTTGTGGAGCCTTGTTTCTAACCGTACCTTGGTCTGCCCTGCTGCCAGGTAACATAGTGGGCGTGGGACAGTGTCTGCTACATGGGGTGACCGTCGTCATCAGGAAGAAGTTCTCAGCCTCTCGCTTCTGGGACGACTGCGTGAAGTACAACTGCACGGTAAGTTGTGTCCCAGCACCCTGTGCGTTGCAAGGCTGAGAGCTCCCGGTCTAAGGGTCACCTCCTTCCCTGCATCACTCCTACCTGGACCTTGGTATCTTCACTGACCGAACCCTGGCTGATCTAGGACCAGGGGGTCAAGTGAAATTTATTTGTCACATACACATACGAGATGCGCAGTGAAATGAAAGTGGCAATGCTCACGGACTTTTGTGCAAAAAGACAAACAGCCTATAAACACAATCATAACACACATATACCTTTACATAATAAATAATGGAAGGAAAAACGTTCAGTATAGTTAGTCCCTGGTGAGATAGGCATTTACAGTCCGAATGGCCTCTGGGAAGAAACTCCTTCTCAACCTCTCTGTTCTCACCGCATGGCAACGGAGGCGTTTGCCTGACCGTAGCAGCTGGAACAGTCCGTTGTAAGGGTGGAAGGGGTCTCTCATGAGGGCTCTGGAGTTGCACCTCCTGTTGTATAGTTCCTGCAGGGGGGCAAGTGAAGTTCCCATAGTGCGTTCGGCCGAATGCACTACTCTCTGCAGAGCCTTCTTGTCCTTGGCAGAGCAATTCCCAAACCAGATGGTAATGTTCCCGGACAAGATGCTTTCCACCCCCGCTGCGTAGAAGCACTGGTCAACTCAACTCAACACAACTCAACTCGATACAACACAACACAACACGACTCAACACAACTAGACTAGACACCTCAACTCAATGCAACACAACTACATTAAACTCAGACTTTGGAAGGATGAGGGGGCACATTATTGAAACTGGACATGATAGAAAGGCCTGGATAGAGTGAATGTGGAGAGGATGTTTCCACTGGTGGGAGAGTCTAGGACTAGAGGCCACAGCCTCTGAATAAAAGGACGTACCTGTATTAAAGAGATGAGGATGAATTTCTTCAGTCAGAGGGTGGTGAATCTGTGGAATTCATTGCCACAGAAGGCTGTGGAGGCCAAGGCAATGGGTATTTTTAAGGCCGAGATTGGCAAATTCTTGATTAGTGCAGATGTCAGGGGTTGTGGGGAGAAGGCAGGAGAATGGGGTTGAGAGGGAAGGATAGATCAGCCATGATTGAATGGTGTAGACTTGTTGGGCTGAATGGCCTAATTCTGCTCCCTGAGCTCCTGAACGTTGATGGGCCGAGTGGCCTACACCTAAATACCCGCCTATCATGAGGATGTGGGAAGAGAGTGCAGCGTGCAAACTCCGCGCAGGCAGCCCCCTGTGGATTGGGGTGGGGGATGCCTCTGTACTCCTCTCGTTAATGTGTGTGTCTATCTCTTTCTCTCTCTCTCCCCCCCAGATCGTGCAGTACATCGGGGAGATCTGCCGCTACCTGCTGAACCAGCCCAGCCGCCCAGCGGAGAGCACGCACCGGGTGCGCATGGCGCTGGGCAACGGGCTGAAGCCCGCCGTCTGGGAGTCCTTCGCCCGCCGCTTCCGCATCGCCCGCGTGGCCGAGTTCTACGGCGCCACCGAGTGCAACTGCTCCATCGCCAACCTGGACGGCAAGGTGAGTGCCCGGCCCATGCCCCGCACGGCCACCCTGTGTGCCAGCGTGCCCAGTCCCACCACCATGTACCATCGTGCCCACGGCTGGTACACACCAGGGCAAGGAGAGAGGGTTGGGGTGGTCATCGTCACTCCTCACAGCCCACCCCCCCCTCCCCAAATAAAATTAACTGCTTGAAGTCTCGACTACAAATCTGTACAGCTAAAGGGCCCGTCCCACTTTCAAGACCTAATTCACGCCCTTTTTTTGCTCGTGGACATTTTTCGTCAGGCTAGAAAACCGCCCCGACCTACTTGATGCCACGAGTGCCCACGACTAACATCACGGCCTGCTACGACCTCGACCTCATGACGACCATGCTGCGAGTATGAGTCAAGCTCGGCACACACCGTGAATTAGGTCGTGAAAGTGTGACAGGTCCTTAACCCTTCCCCCCCCCCCCCCCCTCACCACACAGACCACCCCACTCCCAGGTGCAGCCCCAGGGGAGGCAGATAGAGTTAGGGAGGTTACCCGTCACCCCCACAGCTCAACTCTCCACACCCCCCCCCCCGAAATAAATAAATAGTCTGCTCGCTGTGACTCGACCTGTCACAACTCCCCACAATTTACACTAATACCAAGTATACAAACCCAAGCCAATTAATCTACAAGATCTCGGAGAAAACCCACGCAGGTCATGGGGAGAAGGTACAAACTCCATACAGACTGCACCCCTAGTCGGGATAGAACCCGGGTCTCTGGCGCTGTAAGGCAAGAACTACCGGGGCGGGGCCTACATCACCGCCCCGCGCGGCTTGGAATGGCCGCGGGACTCTGCGAGCGCACGCCGGGGTCTCCAACACCAAGACCCGGTGTGCGACCTCGCACCACCCGGCGTGGCTTTAATGGCCGCGGGACAATCGCCATCGCCAGCCGGGGGCTTTGACTTTGACTCTGACATCGGAGGGGGGGGGAGAGTGCAGTGGAGAGATAAGTTTTTTTGGCCTTCCATCACAGCTATGTGATGGATGTTTATGTAAAATGTAAATTATGTTGTGTCTGGGGTCTATTTGTGTGTAATGTATGGCTGCAGAAACGGCATTTTGTTTGGACCTCCAGGGGTCCAAATGACAATTAAATAGACTATTGACTATTGACCGCTGCACCACCGTGTTGCCCATTTTGTCCACCTTCGATGCCAACCAGCATCTTCAGTTCCTTCCTACACATGTTCTGCAGAGATGCTGCTTGTCCCGCTGAGTTACTCCAGCGTTTAGTGTCTATCTTTGGTGCCATCCAGCACCTGCAGCCGCTCCCTACTCACTTCTCCCCTCGACTGTCTCCTCAGGTGGGGGCCTGTGGCTTCAACAGCCGCATCCTGCCTCACGTCTACCCTATCCACCTGGTGAAGGTGAACGAGGACACCTTGGATCTGATCCGCGGGAAAGGGGGGCTCTGTGTGCCCTGCAATCCAGGTAAGGGCTGCCTCGGCAAGGTGAGTGCCTATCACCCACTCTGCCCATTAAAGAAAGCTTTAAACACAACACAGAGATATGGTAAGACAATCAAGACTCTATTTAAGAGGGCCAACTATAGTGATCATTGGGAGCAATCAGCAGATTGCAAAACGGGCAAAGATTCATCTACTCCTGATAGAATTCTTTGCCACAAAAGCTGTGGAGAGCAAGTCAATGGATATTTTTAAGGCAGAGATAGATAGATTCTTGATTAGTACAGGTGTCAGGGGTTATGGGGTGAAGGCGGGAGAATGGGGATAGGAGGGAGAGGTAGATCAGCCATGATTGATGGGCCAAATGGCCAAATTCTGCTCCTATCATGTCATAGGTGATAGGCAACGTTTCGGCTGAAACCCTTCTTCACCCTTCAGTCTGAAGAAGGGTTTTGGCCCGAAACGTTGCCTATTTCCTTCGCTCCATAGACCCTGCTCCTATCATGTCATGCCATTCGGCCCATCAAGTCTACTCTGCCATTCTATCATATCACTTCTGTCCTTTTGACCTCATGACCTTACTCTAAGCTTGCCTCACTCACAGTCCCAGACACCAGTGAGGAGCAGAGTCTATGGAGCGAAGGAAATAGGCAACGTTTCGGGCCAAAACCCTTCTTCAGACTGAAGGCTGAAGAAGGGTTTCAGCCGAAACGTTGCCTATTTCCTTCGCTCCATAGATGCTGCTGCACCCGCTGAGTTTCTCCAGCATTTTTGTCTACCTTCGGTTTTCCAGCATCTGCAGTTCTTTCTTAAACCAGTGAGGAGCATCAGGGCTGTCCCCCTTGGTGTGTCTGCCACCATCTACTGGATCAATGCAGAACTGCAACGGTAGCAGCAGCATCTATGGAGCGAAGGAAATAGGCAACGTTTCGGGCCGAAACCCTTCTTCAGACTGATCGGGGGCGGGGGGGGCGGGGACAAGAAAGGGAAAAGGAGGAGTAGCCAGAAGGCTGGGGGATGGGAGGAGACAGCAGGGGGGCTGAGGAAGGGGAGGAGACAGCAACGACTAACAAAATTGGAAGAATTCGATGTTCATGCCCCCGGGATGCAGACTCCCCAAACGGAATATGAGGTGCTGTTCCTCCAATTTCCGGTGCTGCTCTCTGTGGCCATGGAGGAGACCCAGGACAGAGAGGTCGGAGACGGAGTGGGAGGGGGAGTTGAAGTGCTGAGCCACCGGGAGGTCAGCTTGGTTATTGCGGACCGAGCGGAGGTGTTCGGCGAAACGATCGCCCAACCTCCGCTTGGTCTCACCGATATAGATCTGCTGGCATCTAGAGCAGCGGATGCAATAGATGAGGTTGGAGGAGATGCAGGTAAACCTCTGTCGCACCTGGAACGATTGCTTGGGTCCTTGAACGGAGTCGAGGGGGGAGGTAAAGGGACAAGTGTTGCATCTCTTGCGGTTGCAAGGGAAAGTGCCCGGGGAGGGGGTGGTACGAGAGGGAAGGGAAGAATTGACAAGGGAGTTATGGAGGGAGCGGTTTCTCCAGCTTTTTTGTGTAACCTTCGATTCTCCAGCATCTGCAGTTCCCTCTTAAACACTGCAACGGTAGCGTTGCTCGCCATTGAGGGCAGAGTGAGGGAGTGCAGCCTCCGGTCAGGAGCGTTTCCTGAACTCACCCCACGGAGCTCCCTGCCCCTCACCTCTCCTCCACTGCACCAGTCACCACGTCTTAATACAGACGATTACTATGTGTAGGAAGGAACTGCGGATGCTGGTTTAAACTGAAGATAGATACACACAATGCTGGAGTAACTCAGCGGGACAGGCAGCTTCTCTGGAGAGAAGGGATGGGTGACGTTTCGAGTCGAGACTGCAAGAAGGGTCTCGACCCAAAACGTCACCCATTCCTTCTCCCCGGAGTTGCTGCCTGTCCCGCTGAGTTACTCCAGCTTCTTGTGTCTGTCGACAATTACTTTGTGGTCGGCATGGACATGGTGGACTGAAAGTCCAGTTCCAAAGCTCTATGATTCCACAGTCAAATGTATTGTCAAGTACATAGGTCAGGCACAATGCAGAACTTGCCTTCAGCTCCATCGCTGCCTTGCAGACTCGGACCAACACACAGAAATGGAAATTGCGCGTAAATTGCAAATAAATTACTCGTGAATTGTGAATAATCCACAAATAAGTCATGAATAAATTGCCCATGAATTACAAATAAATTACACAAATCTTGAACAAATCGTGAATAACTTACGCATAAATTGCACGTTGCACTTAAAACACACAAAAATTACGCAAACATCACACGTAAACTGTCCATAAATCACACAAATTACACACAAATTATATATAAATTGCCCACATAAGTTATGAATAACATATTAGTCACAACAGGAAAAAAAAAGACAGTAAAAAGAAAAACATGAGTGTAAAACACAGTCAGAAATAAGACGGGTTCTTGTTAGTGCAATGGGTGGTCTGCAGTGCCCAATGTCGAGGTGGTAGCTCTATCAGTGGTTGGGAGGTGACGGGATGTCCCGATCCTGCAAGAGGCTGTTGTGTTCCCTGCAGCTCACTGTGACCCTGTCCCTGGGCTGGGCTGGGTGGTGTGGATCCTATACCGGGGTTGACCGGTGCCCACTCTTTGTGCCGCAGGGGAGCCAGGCCAGCTTGTCGGGCGGATAAACCAACAGGACCCTCTCCGCCGCTTCGACGGATACGCCAACGAGTCGGCCACTTGCGAGAAGATCGCCTACAACGTGTTTAAGAAAGGCGACTGCGCCTACCTGTCAGGTACGTGTGGCTGGGACGCAAGCGGAGGGCAGTGGGATGAGGGAGCAGCAAGAATTTTACGTGAGCGGCACGGTGGCGCAGCGGTAGAGTTGCTGCCTCACAGCGCCAGAGACCCGGGTTCCATCCCGACTACGGGTGCTGTCTGCACGGAGTTTGTACGTTCTCCCCGTGACCTGCGTGGGTTCTCTCCAAGATCTTCAGTCTCCTCCCACATGACAAAGACGTGCAGGTTTGCAGGTTAATTGGCTTGGTAAAAATGTAAATTGTCCCTAGTGTGTGTAGGATAGTATTGTGCGGGGGGTCGCTGGGCGGTGCGAACTCGGTGGGCCGAAGGGCCTGTTTTCCGTTTTTGCAACTCTAAACTAAACTACACGCTGTTCTCTGGTGCTGACTCGTTCTCCAACCCCAGCTCAGCCTTACCCACGCCTGAGCCAGTCAAAGAAATGTTGGAAGCACTCAGCAAGTCGGGCAACATCCGTGCAGGGAGAAACAGAGTTAAACGTGGAGACGAGAGAGGCTGCAGGTGCTGGAATCTGGAACAAAACAAACTGCTGGAAGAATTGATTAGATTAGGTGTCAAGAGTTATGGGGAGAAGGCAGGAAAATGGGATTAAGTGGCGGAGGTCAGCCATGATTGAATGGCGGAGTGGACTCGATGGGCCGAATGGCCTAATTCTACTACTATAACTTGTGAACATGCTAGAAACACTCACCAGGTCAGGCAGCATCTGTAGAGGCAGGAGGGTCTCGCTGGGTCAGGCAGCATCTGTGGAGGTGGGAGGGTCACGCTGGGTCAGGCAGCATCTGTGGAGGTGGGAGGGTCACGTTGGGTCAGGCAGCATCTGTAGAGGTGGGAGGGTCACGTTGGGTCAGGCAGCATCTGTAGAGGTGGGAGGGTCACGTTGGGTCAGGCAGCATCTGTGGAGGTGGGTCACGTTGGGTCAGGCAGCATCTGTGGAGGTGGGAGGGTCTTGCTGGGTCAGGCAGCATCTGTGGAGGTGGGAGGGTCACGTTGGGTCAGGCAGCATCTGCGCTGGGTCAGGCAGCATCTGTGGAGGTGGGAGGGTCTCGCTGGGTCAGGCAGCATCTGTGGAGGTGGGAGGGTCTCGCTGGGTCAGGCAGCATCTGTGGAGACAAAGGGATTGGTGCTATTTCAACTCCAGACCCTACAGAGTTAATGTATCTCTATGGGAAGCCATCATCCTCCCCTTGCCCGCAGCTGGAACTAACTAGGAGATGCGAAGAAATGCTGATAAACTAAACAACACTAGCCTTCTTCTTCTTCTTGCGTATGGCGTGCACAGCCTAGACGTGTAGGACAACTTGTTCTATTTGATCTTATTTGATTGTGCACGCCGGGTTGATTGCATCCGTCGAAACAGGGCGGACCAGGTGAAGGTTGCAATCTCCCACCCCGACACTCGACTAACCTCCTGTTTTTGCAGGTGATGTCCTGGTGATGGATGAGCTGGGCTACATGTACTTCAGGGACAGAACCGGGGACACGTTCCGGTGGCGGGGAGAGAACGTCTCCACTACGGAGGTGGAGGGGACCCTGAGCCACGTCCTCAACCTCACCGACGTAGCTGTCTACGGGGTGCAAGTGCCAGGTAGGCAGGACAGCTTATCTTTGTTGTCACCAGCTAACAATGATCTATTTTCCTTGATCTCCATCCCCCGTGTCCTGTTTTCACACCTTGCACTTCCTTATCTATGTATCTCCCTCTCCCCTGACATCGTTCTGAAGAAGGGTCTCGACCCGAAACGTCACCCGTTCCTTCCTGAGTCACTCCAGCATCTTGTGTCTATCTCCTGTCCTTTCCCTGGTCTCCAGTTACCTCTGGTATTGACTTTGCCTCTCCTGTTCCGTTCTCCCGCCAGGTGCGGAAGGGAAGGCCGGCATGGCGGCCATTGCCGACCCCCACGACAAGGTAAACCCCGGACATCTGTACCACGAGCTGACGGCGGTGCTGCCTCCCTACGCCAGGCCTATCTTCCTACGTATCCTGCCTGTCGTCGACACCACAAGTACGTGACCCTGGTCGCTGGTGGCCCCTTCTGTGGTGGGGGGGGGGGGGGTGGGCTGCCTTTATGGCCAGGCGTAAAACCACATATTCAAAGTTCAAGTTCAAGAGAATTTATTGTCATGTGTCCCTGATAGGACAATGAAATTCTTGCTTTGCTTCCCTTGATCTGACTTGACCTTGCATTAAATGCTATTCCCTTGATATCATGTAACGATACACTGTAAATGGCTCGATTGTAATCATGTATTGTCTTTCCGCTGCCTGGTTAGCACGCAACAAAAGCTTTTCACTGTACCTCGGTACACGTGACATTAAAATGAATTAAACCTAATAGCCCTGCCCCACAGTACGAGTTCATTCCAAGAGCTCTCCCGAGTTTATAAAAAATCAAACTGGTGGTAAGCACGGAGAATGAACGTAGCGGGTACGTCGGAGCTCGGGGACGTCTCTTAGCGGCTCGTAACGCTAACGGCAGGTACTCGGGAAGATTCGCTAACGGCAGGTAAGTACGGGAAGATTCGTGAAGATTTTTCAACATGTTGAAAAATGTCCACGAGAGCCCCGAGTACCGACGAGTGGCCATTACCGTAAATCTCCGAGTTTGAATCGGGGCAAACTCGGGAGAACTCTTGGAATGAACTCGTATTGTGGAACGGGGGTTTAAACTCCACAGAGGCCGGAGGTGTGGAATGATATCCGGAGTCTGAAGGTGACTCCATCATAACTGGGATTTCTCTGTTGTTCCAGGTACATTCAAATTCCAGAAGACCAGGCTACGTAAGCAGGGCTTCGACCCACATCAAACACAAGACAAGCTCTTCTTCCTCGACTCTAAACTGTCCAAGTACATCCCGTTAGACAGGAAGGTTCACGAGATGATTCTGGCCGGGAACTACCATCTTTAGATTAGGAAGCCAAATCCGGCAAAAATTAACAAATTAAATACAGGTCGCAGGGAACGGAAGGTGAGGGAATACAAACTAAACAGAGGAGGAGGAAGAAAATCTCTGGACTGAACCACTATCTGGCCTCTGAGGTGTGTCTGAGTAGCTGTGGAACGAGGCGGGACCATGCCTCCAACGCACAGTGGGGGCTAGTATTGGCAGAGACGGAACGAATGTCAGATACTGGAGGCAACGTGCCACTGTGGGAGTCCACGGGTCCGACTGGGAAACAGGATCCCGACCGATGAGGAATTGGTGCTGGAGCTGCGGTCTCCACTCTGGGACTGTGTGTACAAGAGGGAAACCGTCACTGAACCTTCCTGCGGCCACGCCACACGCACACCTCCCTGCATCCCCCCCCCCCCCCCCCCCGCTCTCCGTCCCCGTTATACGCCTCCTCTTGTGTTTCCCCTGTTTATCCCCATCATCAGTGTACAGTGATGCTGCAGCCAGTTCCCTGTCTCTCACGTGAATGTGTGTGGGAGCATATGTGAGTGAGAGTGAGTGGGGTGTGCGTGAGAACGTGTGTGAGTGAGTGACGTGTGAGAGTGTTTGTGTGTGAGTGAGAGTGTGTGTGAGAAAGTGTGAGTGAATGAGTGTGAGTGAGAGTGTGTGTGAGAAAGTGTGTGAGTGAGTGTGAATGAGTGTGTGTGTGAGTGTGTGTGAGGTGAGTGTGTGTGTGTGAGTGAGTGTGTGTGGGAGAGAGAGAGTGTGAGTGAGTGAGTGTGTGTGTGTGTGAGTGTGTGTGTGTGAGTGTGTGTGAGTGTGGGTGGGTGTGTGTGTGAGTGTGTGTGAGTGTGTGAGTGAGTGTGCATGTGTGAGTGAGTGAGTGTGTGTGAGTGAGAGTGTGAATGAGTGTGTGTGTGAGTGAGAGTGTGTGAGAGAAAGTGTGTGTGAGTGAGAGTGTGTGTGTGAGAGTGTGAGAGTGTGTGTGTGAGAAAGTGTGTGTGAGTGAGAGTGTGTGTGTGTGAGGGAGTGTGAGTGTGTGTGTGAGAAAGTGTGAGTGAGAGTGTGTGTGTGAGTGTGTGTGAGAGCGTGTGTGTGTGAGAGAGTGAGAGCGTGTGTGTGTGAGGGAGTGAGTGTGTGTGTGTGTGCATGTGTGAGTGAGTGTGTGCATGTGTGTGCGTGAGAGTGAATGAGAGTGTGCATGTGTGAATGTGAGTGTGTGTGTGTGTGTGTGAGAGAGTGTGTGTGAGTGTGAGTGTGAGTGTGCTATTCCACTGCGGTCCTGGCGTGCTCTGCTCGATGCTGTAAACTACATCAGACCACCCGGGGCCACCGTGGGAAGGAGTGGTCTCCCTCCAACTCCATCCATTCACCGGCCTTGCCTCATGTGTTGCTGGGAAGGACAGCCCGGGATTGCCGGCTCCACCCGTGATGTTCGGCACAGTGGAGCCGTGGCACATTCGTACCTGTCGCCCGTTTACTGCCTGCCTAACACCGAGAAATCCCCCCCCCCCCACGGCTCACAGTCGGTCCTTGGAGGGGGAACTGTGAGGGATAATGCGGGGATGTGTAGGAAGGAACTACAGATGCTGGATAGACACAAATGCTAGAGTAACTCAGGGGGATAGGCAGCGTCTCTGGGGGAAAGGGATAGGTGACGTTTTGGGTCTGAAGGAGGGTCCCGATCCGAAACCGTGTTCTCCACAGATGCTGCCCGACCCTGCTGAGTTACTCCAGCATTTTTGCATGCGTCTATTCTTGGTATAAACCAGCATCTGCCGTTCCTTGTTATTCCAAGTCTGTCCAGTCTTCTCCTTGCTGTCACCACCCTCCAGTCCAGCCCCCGACGCTGTTTCACAGCCCCTACTCCTGCCTGTCCCTGCCGATCAATGCAACCCATTGCTCACGGACAAGGTCCTTCTCCCTCTGGTCCAGGGGAGGGTGTGGCAGGCACCATGTTCAAGGGGACTGGTCTCACACTGAGACCCCTCCCCACCCCATCCCCACTGCCAGGGAGCAGTGTTCAAAAAACCACAACCACTTGCTTCAGCCCCATCCCACAGCACTGAAACGGGCCCTTCGGCCCATCAAGCCCATGCTAACCAATACTAACATCTTCTTGTCGTGTTCCAAGCCACCGCATAACACAGGCTCTCTGGCAGGTGGATTGAAGACCTTGAGATCTTCTGGTTTGCAGGGCTCTGGGAGGAGGGGGCAGGTAGGTAAGTGCTCCATAGTTTGGGCTGCCTCCCCACAGCCACATTGGGTTGGCCCATCGACGTTGTACCCCCACTTCTCCATGAGGCCTTTGCACCGTCCGACCAGTGTTCTGAGGTGGTTGAGGCCAAGCCATACTGGCCATGTCTCTCTCTCTCTCTCTCTCTCTCTCGCTCCCAATGGAAGGCACTCCTCAGGGTATAGTCTCAGTGTGTGGGCTTTTGATTGTAAAATACTAACATGCTCACATCGAATTGAATCCCTGTTTTGCCCATATCCCTCTAAACCTTTCATATATGTTCTACCCCAAGTGTCTTTGAAATGCTGTTATAATATCTGCCTCAACTACCTCCTCTTGCAGCTCGCTCCATGCACCCACCACCCTCTGTGTTTGGAAAAAGTTGCCCCTCTAGTTCCTAATAAACCTTACTCCTACCCCTCTTTCCCACCTTAAACCATGTCCCTTGGTTCTCGATTCCCCTAATCTTGGTGGAAGTGTACATTCACCCTGTCCACCCCTCCCTCATGATGTTATCGGTTATATAAGAAAGAGCCATGGTTTTGAGTATCTGTGTGGATGTCCCTCAGCGATCAAATGGCTGCTTCTAAGACAGGAATAGTTCAGTGGAGCTGAAGGGAGATAGCGCTAACTCCAACCAAGAACTGGGAGCTTAATGCACTTTGCTTTCTGCAACCCATACCCAGCGGAAGAAGCCTCTCCAAATGCCGAATGTGGTCTCTCCCACAAGGAATATTAAAAACTCATAGGAATTGTTGATTTTTTTTTATTTTTTTTTTTAACTTTGTTGACTGCGGGAAGTTGATTTTTAAAAAAAGGCCTCGACAACTTGGTCTGGAGTTAGTTGGAAGGAAAGCCTTCGTGGTCAGAAGCATAGGTTTAACGTTTAACTGTGTCAAAGCCACTTTATTTCAATGGATGAAGGAGAAAGGGATGTACAGACTAAAACAAAAATGCATATAAGGTGGGAATGGTGGCTCTTGGCCAAAACTGACATCAGTGGAAGTTAATAGAAGATGATTGATCTCACTAGCTTTAACAGTTTACCTCTTTTGAAGGATTTATATGTCTTTAAGAGTCGACTTCACCAGGATTTAACCAGCCCAGCCACGCACAGTCGGTGGTACACTAGTGCCTTTGTATACAGTAGTTGTTGGTGAATTTTGATTAAATGACTTGTGCCTTAATTGCTGGCTATTTGTGTGTATGTGCGAGACAGAGGGAGGGAGTTACGTCATTAGGCAATATAATGGTGGACACAATACAATAAGATGGACACAAAGTGCTGGAGTAACTCACCAGGTCAAGTCAAGAGGTTTTATCGAAGGTAGACAAAAGTACTGGAGAAACTCAGCGGGTGCAGCAGCATCTATGGAGCGAAGGAAATAGGCAACGTTTCTCTGAGAATAGGCTGAGTTTCTCCAGCACTTCGATTTTCCAGCATCTGCAGTTCCTTCTTAAAAACATCAAGGGAGTTTATAGTCGTGTGGCCCAGATAGGACAATGAAATTCTTGCTTTGCTTCAGCACAACAGAATATAGTAGGCATGACCACAGAACAGATCAGTGTGTCCATATACCATTATCTAAATATATACACACACATCAATAAATAAGCAGATACAGTGCAAAATCAGTTTAACATGGGGTGGGAGATTGCAATCTTCATGTGGTCTGCCCTGTTTCGACAAATGCAATCAATCAAGTGCACAATCACATAAGATCAAATAGAACAAGTTGTCCTACAACATATGCAAGAAGAAGTGCTCAGCACAAACATTGTGGGCTGAAGGGCTCGTTCAATACTGTACTGCTGTACTGTACTATGAGATTGCATCTACGTACAAGGGATGCGAGCTTTGATTATTTATGGATTGAAAGATACAGCATGGAAACAGGCCCTTTGGCCCGCCGTGTCCATGCCGACCATTGTTCACACCTTGGTCACACTAGTTTGATGTTCTCCCACTTTTACATCCACTCCCTACACACCAGGGGCAATCATACACCGGCCAGTTAACCTACAAACCCGCATGTGGGAGCAAACCGGAGCACCTGGAGAAAACTCACAGGGAGAACGTGCAAACTCCACAAAGACAGCACCCGGGTCTCCGGCGCAGAGAGGCGGCAGGGAAAGTTTGGTGAATTGTCACTGTACCACCACCTTGTGGCTGCAGGTGTGATTACAGCCACAGCATGTTCATGCATACAGCACCTGGACTGGGGCCCAAAACACCAATGAATGAGTTAAATAAAATAATTTGACACCCAGCCACAGGCAGAGATATTAGTCCAGGTGGACACTAGTGTGATTCAAGAGGCTTAATGAAGAAAGAGTCATCTTGGGATTAGATTAAGAGATAAAATGCCTGTTAGTTCATAAATACGGCCATTCGGCCATTCGGCCCATCAAGTCTACTCCGCCATTCAATCATGGCTGATCTATCTCTCCCTCTCAACCCCATTCTCCTGCCTTCTCCCCATAACCCCTGACACCCGTACTAATCAAGAATCTGCCAATCTCCGCCTTAAAAATACCCATTGACTTGGCCTCCACAGACATCTGAGGCAAATAATTCCCTAGATTCATCACCCTCTGACTAAAGAAATTCCTCCTCATGTCCGTTCTAAAGGAACGTCCTTTTATTCTGAGGCTGTGCCCTCTGGTCCTAGACTCTCCCACTAGTGGAAACATCCTCTCAACATCCACTCTATCCAGGTCTTTCATTATTAGGAAAGTTTCAATGAGATACCCCTTCATCCCTCTAAACTGAGTGAAGAAGGGTCTCGACCCAAAATGTCACCCATTCCTCCTCACCAGAGATGCTGCCTGTCCCGCTGAGTTACTCCAGCTTTTTGTGTCTACCTTCGACTAAAACATGAACCTTGCCTGAACCGCTCAATAATCAATATCCCGTAAAAAAGTTATCAAACAGATGTAAATACATAAGATTGAGTTCACCAATCAGGGTGACAAGGTAGTGCAGTAAAATGTAATGAAGTGGTGAGTTGTTTGCCAGTTGACGTAAAGTTCAGGCAGTGTTGCACAAACTCTCTAACTGAATAGTACGCAGAGCAAAGGTTTCTGCTCCTGTCGACAGCTGTGAGGATGGACACTGGTGGAGTTCCACAAGGTTTTCTCTCCCTTTGGCTTCTGTGCCCACTGCTCTGGTCGGGCTATGGTGAGTGAATTTTCTCTCTGCTTTGCTGACGATTCATTTTATCTTGAGCTGCGTTTTAATAAGGCACGTGCTTTCGACCAAAGATCCTACAGCGAGCAAGATGGTCCACTCGACGAAAAAGACATAGTACGGTCATGGGCAGATCCATGGGTAATTTCCGGCCCCATTTCCGTAACCGGCTTCCGTCTCCGCACCAAAGATCCCGTAGCGGAGCAAAGATACTAGTGCGGAGACGGAAACCGGTTACGGAAACATCCTCGTAAAAATAAAAGTTATTTGGGAAAAATCTTCTCCTCATTTTCAGAATTATAATTTATTAACACAAACTGTTCCCCCGCAACGTTGATTACACTGCGAGTCGGGTCGGGTCGGGTTACGGAAATGGATGAAAAAAAGGCCCACGTTCCGCTCCGTTGCGTACTACACGTCAGCCCATTGCATTTAGCAGGAGTGGTCTATCTTGCTCCGCTATAGGATCTTTGCTTTCGACACAGTGTGTGGTACACGGTTTACTGCTCATCAGAAGTCCTTCATTTAAACCAGATGTACGGGTCACGTTTCTACACAGAGGGCGGTGGATGTCCGGAACGCGCTGCCGGGCGGCACGGCGGTGCAGCTGGTAGAGATGCTGCCTTACAGCGGCAGAGACCCAGGTTCGATCCTGACCTTGGGTGCTGCCTGTACAGTTAGTTTGCATGTTCTCCCTGTGACCGCGTGGGTTTTCCCCGGGTGCTGCAGTTACGCCCCCTGCATCTCAAAGACCAACGGGTTTGTAGGTTAATTAGCCTGTGTAGACTGCCCCTGGTGAAAAACATATACTAAAAATTTTGGAAACATTCACCGACCCCAATGCTTAAAATGTGGATGACAAACATGTCTGAAATGTTACATATGGAAGATATGAGATTCGTTCCAGCAAGAAAATCAGAACAAGTCTTAAAAATATGGTCTCCTTTCATCGATCTATTACAAGTATAATATGGTGCATCATAACTCTGGTAATTAACTGTTTCAGAACTAGGTGTGGGGTGTGGAAAGACATGAAGTAGGTATATCCCTTTTCTTTTCTGTTCTGCTTTCTCTCTCCCTTTTTTATTCTCTTCTTTTCTCTCCTTTTTTTAATCTTTATATATCTCTTTTTTTTGCTCTTCCTTCCTGGGCCTATTTTTTTCTACGGGCTCTTTCTCTCCACCTATCCACAAATTACTAATTGTTAACTTTGGGGGCTACACATCACTACTATCCTTAATCTCCTCTTCTTCCTTCTGTCCTTGTGTCTATTAATTTTATATTGTTAAATTTAAAACAAGAAGTTGTACACAAAATGTATTGTATTATATATTATATTATATTACAGTGAATTCTGCTGTGGGGGGACGTTTCATGTTGATTTCTATAGTGTACTGTTCTGTGTCTTTTTTTATTTTTCTCTTTTTTTGTTTTGTATGGATTTATTGACATTTGATCTGTTCAATTAATTTAATCAATCTCTGTAAAGCACTTTGGTTCAAATACTGGTTTTGTTGAAAAGTGCTATATATATAAACATTATTATTATTATTATTATTATTATTCCATGGTTTATACCACTGTACATTGCTTCTAATCAAAATACAATTCAAAAAATAGACAAATAAAGAAATAAATAAATAGAAAGATGCGTAGGTTGCCAAAGTGGGATAACATAGAACTAGTATACAGGTTGGCGTGGACTCGATGGGCCGAAGGACCTCTTTCCATGCTGCATCTCTAAACTAAACAAAACTAAACTACACTAAGCCAGGAGTGGTAGTGAAGTCAGAAGCAACAGTGGTGTTTTACAGGCTATTGGATAGGTGCATGGATATGCAGGGAGTGGAGGGATATGTATCATGTACAAGAAGAGGAGATTAGATTATCTTGGCATCACGTTCAGCACAGCCTGTTCCAGTCCTGTCTCCTTCACTGTTCGGGTGAAAAATGAAAGGGGGTTTAATGTTGCAAAGAAGAAGGGTCTCGACCAGAAACGTTACCCAAGAGTCAGGAGTCAAGAGAGTTTTATTGTCCCGGATGGGACAAATACATTCTTAAGGGGCTGTCCCACTGTACGAGGTAATTCAAGAGCTCTCCCGAGTTTTACAAAAAATCAAACTCGTAAGCACGTAGAATGTACGTAGCGGGTACGCCGGAGCTCGGGGCGTCTCTTAGCGGCTCGTAACGCTAACGGAAGGTACTCAGGAAGCGGGGTAAGCTCGTGAAGATTTTACAAAAAATCAAACTCGTAAGCACGTAGAACGTACGTAGCGGGTACGCCGGAGCTCGGGGCGTCTCTTAGCGGCTCGTAACGCTAACGGAAGGTACTCAGGAAGCGGGGTAAGCTCGTGAAGATTTTTCAACATGTTGAAAAATGACCACAACAGCCCCAAGTACCGACGAGTGGCCGTTACCGTAAATCTCCGAGTTCGAATCAGGGCAAACTCGGGAGAGATCTTGGAATGAACTCGTACAGTGGAACAGGGATTACTCTGCATAGTAACATGACTGGGCGCTGGGTATTCCCTCCCCTGCTGAATATCTCTGTTCTCTTCTTAGCCACCCCAACCTACCACCTGAGTAATGTTCTCAGCATCATTGAGGAGCTGGAAGGCCAGGAGACCGGGATGACAATTCTCAACGTTACAGCCGTTCTACGCAGCCTGCAAACCTCTGACCAGGATTTCCGTCGCCTTCTGCTGGGGGAGGTCTCAGGCACCCGTGGACCTGTCGGGGCTCCTGTCTCAGGCCAAGGAGAGCTTCCTCCGGGAGGTGATGAACCATGAGGTGGGCCGCCTGGTCGAGAGAGGGGTGGTCCTCACCCCGGATGGGACCACAGTGGCCATGGGCAACTTGGTGGCAGGCGTGGAAGCTGGGCTGAAGAGGGAGGTGAGGTCGCCCCGGTCTGGTGCCGATGCTGATCTCTGGGCCCCGGTAGACAGCCTGTATGCCCTAACATTGGCCAAGGATCTGGGCCTGGCATTCCTGGCCCACCAGGCGAACAAGAACCAGGAGATGCTGGCATCTGACGGGTGCTGGGACGATGTGGACAGGCCGCGGGTGTTCACGTGGACTGGCCCCTGGACCTTGGCCACCAGCGCTTTGATCAATGGCGGCATGGACGGCTTCACCCTGGGAGATCACCTTGCCCAACACCCTCCCCCACTGCCCAGACTCAGCACCCTGCTGAGGGACTACTACAGCCAGGCTCCCGGCCTGCTGCCACTCAAGGCCAGGTCACGGAGAATGAACTTTGAGGCCACCTTTGACCTCGGCAACTTCACCGGTCAAGTCCTGGGCGCCGTTTCCCTCTACGACCAGTTACGGAACAACTCAGTGCTCGGGGATCTCGAACGCAACACCTTCAGGAAGATGTGTGAGCAAGGGGTCAAACTCTTTCACCAGAACTATCTTGGTAAGGTCACTATCGAATTTCTGTTTAGTTTAGAGCAGGGGTCGGCAACCTGCGGCCCCAGGGCCGAATGTGGCCCTTAAACCAAAATATCTGGCCGGCAAACTTCCGGTATCTCCCGGGCCCGTGACCGCGGTGCCTAGGCGCGGTGACTCAACAACGCAAGGAGGACTAGTGAGTGTGAGTATTTGAGCCACCACCTTCAGGACAGAGCCAAGGGAAGTGCATCATGTTGGTGAGCGGCCATAACTAGGGGCCAGTGCTACAGGGGCATCCTTGAAGGGGAGAGATCGATGGGAATATGTGATTTGATGCCTTCCACCCGGGGCAGGATCCATGTGTACACCTGATAGATGTGGCCCGCCATCCACTCACAGACATGCGTCCCGGCCCCTATGCTGAACAAGGTTGCCCACCCCTGGCTTAGAGCAGGGAAACAGGCCCGAATTGAATTGAATAACCTTTAATAATCCTTTACAGGAAATTACAGTGCCACAACAGCTTCAAGACAGACATAACACCACACATTTCCACAGATAGCTTCAATACTTAATAAGTTAAAATACAATGAATGAATACTAAAAAAATCCAAAGTTATTTTTGTGCATTATAAAACCTTATAGCAGCAGGTATACAAGACTTCCTATATCTCTCCGTTTTGCACATTGGTGCAATCAGTCTCTGACTGAAGATGCTGCTCTTGATCACCTTCAGGGCGTGGAGTGGGTGAGTGGGGTTGGTCATTATTGAACCTAGTTTGTTCAGAGTTCTGGCCTCTGCCACCTGCTGGACCGTTAGTTGCTCAGCCCCGACCACTGAGCCGGCCTTCCTGATCAGCTTGTCCAGTCTGTTTTTGGCCTTCTCCCCAACAGGCCACAGCAAAAAACAGAGCACTGGCCACCACTGAATGGTAGACACTGCACAGTAGGGGTTGGCAGATGTTGAATGACCTTAGCCTCCTTAAGAAATAGTCGACTTTGTCCCTTCCTGTACACCGCCTCCATATGACTCTTCCAGTCCAGCTCACTGTCAAGCTGCACACCAAGGTACCTTGGCCCACCACAACCACCGATCATCCCGTACACTAGCACTATCTTACACACTGGGGCCAATTTTACAAAAGCCAATTAACCTACAAACCTGTACGTCTTTGGAGTGTGGGAGGAAACCGGAGCTCCCGGAGAAAACCCCACAAGGTCACAGGGGGAATGTACAAACTCCGTACAGACAGCACCCGTAGTCAGAATGGAACCTGGGTCTCTGGCGCTGTAAGGCAGCAACTCTACCAGTTGAGCCACTGCGCTCCCCCTGACCAACAACACTGCAAGTTAGGACCTTTCTTTAGACGTGAGAAGGGTCCTGACACAAAACGTTGCCTATCCATGTTCCCCAGAGGTGTTACCTGAGTTATTCCAGCACCTTGTGTCCGTTTAGTTTATTGCCACGTGTATCTAGGTATAAGTGGAAAGCCTCAGTTGCCTGATAACAGCCGGGAAGAAACTGTCCCTGAATCTGGAGGTGTGCGTTTACACACTTCTGTACCTTTTGCCCGATGGGAGAGGGGAGAGGAGGGAGTGACCAGGGTGAGACTGGTCCTTGATGATGCTGCTGGCCTTGTCGAGGCAGCGTGAGGTGTAGATGGAGTCGATGGAAGGGAGGTTGGTTTGTGTGGGAGCTGTGTGTGTTCTCTATTTGTATCATTCCCCACAGAATGCCCGGCCATTATCCCTCGGTGTATGTGGGGTGCTCGTCCCTTCAAGGGTGAACCCATACAGCTGGCACTGCCTCTGCGCTTTATCTACATCCACCACACCTACATGCCCAGCCAGCCTTGCACTAACTTCCCAGATTGTGCCGCAAACATGAGGAGCATCCAGAACTTCCATCAGGATGAGCGGCAATGGAGTGACATTGGATACAGGTACGTGGCTGGGCCTCCATGTTTAGTTTGGATTACAGATACAGCGTGGATACAGGCCCTTCGGCCCATCTAGTACATAGTGACCAGGGAGGGAGGGAGGGAGGGAGGGAGGGAAGGAAGGAAGGAGAGAAGGAGGGAGGGAGGGAGGGAAGGAGGGACAGATGGGTAGATCAAGTCGGGATATGACAAGGAGATGGAAGGAAGTGAGGGAGGGAAGGAGGGAAGGAAGGAAGGAGGGAAGGAGGGAAGGAAGGATGGAGGGAAGGAAGGAGGGAAGGAGGGAAGGAGGGAAGGAGGGAAGGAGGGAAGGAAGGATGGAGGGAAGGAAAGGAGATAAGGAGGGAGGGAGGGAAGGAGGAGGAGGGAGGGAGGGAGGGAGGGAGGAAGGAGGGAGGAGGAAGGGAGGTAAGGAGGGAGGGAGGGGGGAGGGGAGGGATGGGATGGAAGGAGGGAGGGAGGGAGGGGGAGGGAGGGGGGAGGGAGGGAGGGAGGAGGGGAAAGGAGGAAAGGAGGGAGGGAGGGAAGGGAGGAAAGGAGGGAAAGGAGGAGGAAGGAGGTAAGGAGTGAGGGAAGGAGGGAAGGAGGGAGGGAAGGAAGGAAGGAAGGAGGGAAGGAGGGAAAGAAGGAAGGAGGGGGAGGGAGGGAAGGGGAAGGAGGGAAGAGGAGGGAGGGGAGGGAGGGGAGGGAGGGGAGGGAGGGAGGGAGGGAGGGGGGGAGGGAGGGGAGGGGATGGAAGGGAGGGAGGGAGGGGAGGGAGGGAGGGAGGGAGGGAGGGAGGGAGGGAGGGAGGGGAGGGAGGATGGAAGGAGGTAAGGAGGGAAAGAGGGAGGGAGGGAGGGAGGGGAGGGAGGGAGGGAGGGAGGGAAGGGGGAAAGGAGGGAAGGAGGGAGGGAGGGGAGGGAGGGAGGGGAGGGATGGAAAGGAGGGAGGGAGGGAGGGGGAGGGAGGGGGGAGGGATGGAAGGAGGAAAGGAGGAAAGGAGGGAGGGAAGGAGGAAAGGAAAGGAGGTAAGGAGTGAGGGAAGGAGGGAGGGAAGGAAGGAAGGAAGGAAGGAAGGAAGGAAGGAAGGAAGGAAGGAAGGAAGGAAGGAAGGAAGGAAGGGAAGGAAGGAAGGAAGGAAGGAAGGAAGGAGGGAGGGAAGGAAAGGAGGTAAGGAGGGAGGGAGGGAGGGAGGGGAGGGATGGAGGGAAAGGAGGTAAGGAGGAAAGGAGGTAAGGAGGAAAGGAGGTAAGGAGGGATGGAGGGAAGGAGGGAGGGAGAGAGAGAGGGAGGGAGGGAGAGAGGGAGGGAGGGAGGGAGAGACAGATGGGTAGATCAAGGCGGGATATGATAAGGAGATGCAAGGAAGTGATGTTGGGAGAGAGGGGTAGTGGTGATGGTGGGGCATTATTGGCTGTTCCCCTGGTGTCTGCAGCTTTCTGGCGGGTTCGGACGGATACATGTACGAGGGCCGTGGCTGGCACTGGGTGGGGGCCCACACCTTAGGCCAGAACTCCAAGGGCTACGGCGTGAGCTTCATCGGTAACTACAGCTCGGAGCTGCCTGAGCCGACAGCGCTGGCACTGGTGAGGGACAGCTTCACCAGATGTGCCGTGGTGGGTGGCAAGATCACCAGTGACTACGCCATCCATGGCCATCGGCAACACAGGGCCACCAGTTGCCCCGGCAACGCCCTCTTCAGTGAAATCACCACTTGGAAGGCCTTCAAGGTGACTGCATTACAATGGGGAAGTGTTAGACCTTGGGCCGTTGGTTAATGGTCAGATGACCATGTTGAATCTAAGATAGACACACAAAATGCTGGAGTAACTCAGCGGGACAGGCAGCATCTCTGGAGAGAAGGAATGGGTGACGTTCCGGGCCGAGACCCTTCCTCAGGTCATAACCCGAAACGTCACCCATTCCTTCTCTCCAGAGATGCTGCCTGTCCCTCTGAGTTACTCCAGCATGTTGTGGTCTATCTTCGGTTTAAACCAGCACCTGCAGTTCCATGCACTTGGATCTCACAGGTTATCGGAGTAGAATTGGGCCATTCAGCCCATCGAGTCCATTCCTCCATTCAATCTCTGCCTCCTAATCCCATTTTTCTGCCTTCTCCCATAACCCCTGACACCCGTTCCTGACATGGCTCTTTCCAATTGAGGGGGAGGGAAGGGGGGTGGTTTTAGCATTAAATTGGAGTCAAATTTGGGAGGAACCAGTGGTGCAGCGGGTAGAGCTGCTGCCTCACAGTGCCGCCCTCTCAACCACCTCCAGACTCAGTATCTTTAAGCTCGAGTTGACAGTGGTGGTCGGAATCGAACCTGGATCACAGAGTCAGAGACACTGACTGCCTCGACACTGTGCCGTCACCCTGAGAGGTCATCTCAGTTATAGAGTCAAGAGGCAAGTGTTTTATTGTCAATATGTCCCAGATAGAACAACAAAATTCATACTTGCAGCAGCACAACAGAATATGTAAACATAGTACACTGCAAGCAATATAATAAACACAAGAGTATATATGTATATATGCACATACTCACAAATACACATATATATATATATAGTCATAGAGTGATACAGTGTGGAAACAGGCCTGCCGGCCCAACTTGCCCACACCGGCCAACATGCCCCAGCTACAAAATGCTGGAGTAACTCAGCGGGACAGGCAGCATCTCTGGAGACAAGGAATGGGCAACATTTCGGGTCGAGACCCTTCCTCAGACTGATGTCAGGGGAGGGGGCGGGACAAAGATAGAAGGCAGGATGTCCCAGCTGCACTAGTCGCACCTGCCTGCGTTTGGTCCATATCCCCCCAAACCTGTCCTATACCAAGTGTATCCAAGTGGCCAAGTGTGGGGCGATAGAACGGTGAGGCTGGTGCGGACATCGCTGAGCGGGCTGGTACGGGACGTATAAACTCTGACCCTGCTGTCTCTATGTTCCACATCAGGAGGTCGACGGTTAGGGGAGCAAGCACCGATAGCTAATGCCTCGGGTGAAGATCAGACTGGAAGAACAACACAGATATGCCTCCACAATAAAAACCCCTTCAATAAATCTGCTATGGTTTGGCTTCATGATTTAATTTAATTTAGTTTTAGTTTAGATTTAGATTTAGATTTAGGTTTTGGTTTAGATTTGGTTAGGTTAGGTTATGGTTACGGTTAGGTTAGGTTAGGTTTGGTTATGGTTAGGTTAGGATAGGTTAGGTTAGGTTAGGTTAGGGGTTAGGATAGGTTAGGTTAGGTTAGGTTAGGTTACGGTTAGGTTAGGGTCGGTTTGGTTAGGATAGGTTACGGTTAGGTTAGGGTCGGTTTGGTTACGGTTAGGTTAGGTTATGGTTAGGTTAGGATAGGTTAGGTTAGGTTACGGTTAGGTTAGGTTAGGTTAGGTTAGATTACGGTTAGGTTAGGTTATGGTTAGGTTACGGATAGGTTTGGTTATGGTTAGGTTAGGATAGGTTAGGTTAGGTTAGGTTAGGTTAGGTTACGGTTAGGTTAGGTTATGGTTAGGTTAGGTTAGGATAGGTTAGGTTAGGTTAGGTTAGGTTAGGTTACGGTTAGGTTAGGATAGGTTAGGTTAGGTTACGATTAGGTTAGGATAGGTTAGGTTTGGTTAGGTTAGGTTAGGATAGGTTAGGTTAGGTTACGGTTAGGTTAGGATAGGTTAGGTTAGGTTACGGTTAGGTTAGGATAGGTTAGGTTAGGTTACGGTTAGGTTAGGATAGGTTAGGTTAGGTTAGGTTACGGTTAGGTTACGGTTAGGTTTGGTTACGGTTAGGTTAGGTTAGGTTAGGTTAGGATAGGTTACGGTTAGGTTAGGTTAGGTTCGGTTTGGTTTAGAGATACAGCACGGAAACAGGCCCTTCAGTTCACCAAGTCCACGCCGACCAACACTAGTTCTATGTTATCCTATTTTTACATCCACTTCCCGCACATTGGGGGCAATTTAGAGAGGGCCAATTAACCTACAAAAGGTGCACGTCTTTGGAGTGTGGGAGGAAACCGGAGCGCCCGGAGAAAACCCACGTGGACACAAGGACAATGTGCAGACTCCGTACAGACAGCACTTGTAGTCAGGATTGGACCCGGATCTCTGGCGCTGTGAGGCAGCAACTCTATCGCTGTTCCACTGTGCCATCCTTCAAGGTCGGGGCCCCTCCAATATCTGACTCGGATAGCTCTCCATGTTTGGTGTTTGTAAGATGGTTCAGTCTTCACACCCATAACTAGAGACCTCCAGAACAAGGGGTCATAGTGTAAGGATAAGGGGGAAATCTTTTAGGACCGAGATGAGGAAAACCTTTTTCACACAGAGAGTGGTGAATCTCTGGAATTCTCTGCCGCAGAAGGTAGTTGAGGCCACAGTTCATTGGCTATATTTAAGAGGGAGTTAGATGTGGCCCTTGTGGCTAAAGGGATCAGGGGGTATGGAGAGAAGGCAGGGACAGGATACTGAGTTGGATGATCAGCCATGATCATATTGAATGGCGGTGCAGGCTCGAAGGGCCGAATGGTCTACTCCTGCACCTATTTTCTATGTTTCTATAGTTAATGTCTAAGCACACTGACCCCTAAAGGTCTTTAATCAAAGTGGGTGAATGGTTACCTGGGCTACTGTTGCTGTTTCCCCGGGAGAAAGATGACAAAAGTCCTTGATCAAAGCAGTAAGTTTTATTCATGACAAGTCTGCCAAGTCAGGGGTCAGGGGTCACCGGGCCTAGCTAAGGAAAGGGAGCCTGAGTTAAAGTTAGGCCTTCTGTTGGGAACTTGGGAGCAGCAAGTGTGGCAGTCTCTTGTTCACTTTGTTTTGCAACACCGGTAATGTTTGAGGCAAGGGATCTTTAAAGGCATCTCCGTTTGCAGGCACTTCTTTGCTCGGCAAGTCCCCCCGATCTGTCGACACTTCTGCCCTGAAATAAAAAATGGGAAAGTTCTTTGGCCGGGAGGTCTGAGTTCCCGTAACCATGACGACCTTTCGGTCGTTCACCCAGTTTAATTTGCAAAACTCCACAAGAAATCGCAGCGAATTTTGGACGCAGCCCAGACCTTCACACAAACCAACCTCCCTTCCGCTTATTCACTTCATCATGTTTCTGCACACTGTAAATGGCTCCAGAATAGAAACGTAGAAACATAGAAAAATAGGTGCAGGAGTAGGCCATTCGGCCCTTCGAGCCTGCACCGCCATTCAATATGATCATGGCTGATCATCCAACTCAGTATCCCGTACCTGCCTTCTCTCCATACCCCCTGATCCCTTTAGCCACAAGGGCCACATCTAACTCCCTCTTAAATATAGCCAATGAACTGTGGCCTCAACTACCTCTGTGGCAGAGAATTCTCTCTGTGTGAAAAATGATTTTCTCATCTCCGTCCTAAAAGACTTCCCTCTTATCCTTAAACTGTGACCCTTTGTTCTGGACTTCCCCAACATCGGGAATAATCTTCCTACATCTCGCCTGTCCAACCCCTTAAGAATTTTGTAAGTTAACAAATGTTTAGTTTATCTGTATTTAAGATACAGTGTGGAAACAGGCCCTTCGGCCCACCGAGTCCGCACTGACCAGCGATCATCACACATTAACACTTTCTTACACACACTGGGGACAATTTTACATTTTAGCCCAAGCCAATTATCCTGCAAACCTGTACGTCTTTGGAGTGTGTTGTTCAGGTTCAAGTGAGTTTATTGTCATGTGTCCCTGATAGGACAATGAAATTCTTGCTTTACTTCAGAACATAGTAGGCAATACTGACCATGTGAGTTGCGTTCGACCTTATTTTTTCTGGCGGAGAGTATCTGTAGCAGCAGCAGGAGACCAAGGGTAGAGATCAGGGCTTTCCTCATCTTCTGTTGCATTCCTCAAAGATAGCATCAGACGAGCAGCGCACTAAACCTATTTATAGGCACTTGGGGAGAGTCGCGCAGTTAATAATCACACCACAGTGGCTCCAACGTGGCAATCAACAAACCAAACTCAAACCCTAAGATCCAATACCTCTCCAAAGCAGCTTCTTATTAACCAGACGTGAACATTGGCCAAGATGCTGGAGATCTAAAGGAATATCTTGCTGTGATTCAGCAATGAAAACAAATCAGGGAAATGGCCAAACTCATGCAGACCACTTCTTCTTCTGTTGTGTGTCTTTTAGACCTGCAGCCATGTTGAGGCGAGCCAGGCCAACGAGCCATCGTCCAGGTCAAACAGACCTCGTTCACCATTCAGTGGCCGGTGTTTGGGGCAACTGGTGACTATGTGCTCCACTGTCTGTGTTGGGTCCACACACTCGCAGGAGGCAGTCCAACAGTACACCCTATCTATCCCCCTCGAAATGTTATACTCTTTTATATATTATCCAGAGATATGAGTTTCCAATTGCCAAACATGTCTGGGAACTGAGCTGCACAGATATTGCTCATAAGTGTGATCCGTGGAGCTCAAGTTAAACCACAACTCGAGCGCCACACATGTTATCAATTGTACTTACACCAGAATGGTCACCCAAAATTTTGTTTGGTTCTTGGCAACGAGCCATAGTTGTGGTACAAACCTGTACGTCTTTGGAGTGTGGGAGGAAACCGAAGATCTCGGAGAAAACCCACGCAGGTCACGGGGAGAACGGCGACAGGGCTGGTGCCAAACTGTAACGGCCCTGCTGTTCCTTTGGATCGATCAGCGACGTGGAGAGGAGGGACGTGCTGCATGGGCAACAGCCTGTCCTCCACATGACATCGATCGCCCAGGCTTACATCTGACCACACATCACCTGCAAACTAGGATAAATCACCCATGGTCAGTCATGACTGAAGGGGGCGTCTACTAAGCCACACTGCGAACTCACAACGTGATGTACAGGCATCGCCTTGTGGATCGAAGGGTGGGTTCACTGTCCATGCAGTGTGCGGGTGGGCAGGGGAGGGGAGACCTCAGATCTGGGGGAGCAAATGGGGGGGGGGGGGGCGATGAAGGGGAGAGGAGAGGGGAAGGGAGGGGGAAATAAAGGGGAGGGGGTGATGGGGAGGAGAGGGGATGTGAGATAGGAATGGAGAGGGGGATATGGGGAGGGGGAGGGGGAGATGAAGGGGAGGGGAGAGGAAGGGAGGGGGAGATGGGGAGAGGGAGATGAAGGGGAGGGGAGAGGAGAGGGGATGTGAGATGAAGGGGAGGAGGGTGAGGGATGGGGGGGGAGAGAGAAGGTGGGGGGAGGAGAGGGGATGTGAGATAGGAA
Source organism: Leucoraja erinaceus (assembly GCF_028641065.1). Classification (NCBI taxonomy): domain Eukaryota; kingdom Metazoa; phylum Chordata; class Chondrichthyes; order Rajiformes; family Rajidae; genus Leucoraja; species Leucoraja erinaceus. The sequence goes on from NC_073415.1 coordinate 7,580,608, forward strand.
TGGAGGGGAGGAGGGAGAGATGAGGAGGGGAGATGAAGGGGAGGGGAGAGGAGAGGGGATGTGAGATGAAGGGGAGGGGGTGATGGGGAGGAGAGAGGAGGTGGGGAGGAGAGGGGAGGTGAGATAGGAAGTCTGGGGAGGGGGTATAAAGGGGAGGAGGAGATGAGGAGATGAGGAGGGGGAGATGGGTGAGAGAGGGGGTGAGATAGGAATGCAGGGGAGTGAGAGATGAGGAGGGGGAGATGAAGGGGAGGGGGTGTTGGAGAGGGGAGATAGGTAGGGGATATGGAGGTGGGGAGGGGAAGTCGAGAAGCAGGGGAGAGGAGGGGAGATGGTGAGGGGGCAGATAAGGGGAGTGAAGCTGAAGAGAGGAAGTGGAGGAGAAGGGGAACTCGAGATGGAGGGGAGGGAGTGAGATGGGCAGAGGGGAGATGGAGGGGAGGAGTGTGTATGTGAAGGGGATGAAGGGGGGGAGGGCTGACTGACACAACAAGCTTAGCTCTCAATGACATTGGTAAAGCATGCAGAGAGGCGAAACAGCTGTGTCACACACACACACACAGAGCGAGGCATCTGACAGGCAGGCAGACGAGCCAAGGCTGCAGTCACACAGCGAGAGGGGGAGAGCGCAGCGGAGCAAACAAGCCAGACGCACGGGGATAGTTAAAGATCCCTGGCTGGACACGGCAGAGAATCAGCACCATGCCAAAAGCAGCAGGCGAGTATGTATCAGAGCGCGGGGCTCATTTCTCATCGCCCTTCTCCTTGTATGTGGGAAAAATTCACCCCATAAACAGCAAAAGCCCTGAGTGGGAGTGGGAGTGGTGCTGCTGTTACTGCAGTCCCGGGGAGCTGCAGGGGAAATAAACCTGCAGATTGCTGCATTGGTGGGGAGAGGCAAGGGGAGTGTGTCTGATTGCAACGTAGGGCCTTCATTTGGAGTCTCAAGTTTGCTCCTGCTATGAAGTTGCTTCTCTCCCATTTCACCCTGGGTTAGGAATCACATGCTGTGTGTAATCTGAGTTGCTATTTATCCCCCCCAACCACCTCCCCTGAGCTCACAAGCAGAGGGAGAGGGGGAGGGGATGTGTGTGTCTGTGCGTGTTTCTGTGTGTGTTTCTGTGTGTGTGTGTGTCTGTGTGTGGCCCTGTGTGTGTGCCTCTGTGTGTGTGTGCCTCTGTGTGTGTGTGTGTGTGTTTCTGTGAGAGTGTGTGTGTGTCCTGAGTGTGTGTCCCTGTGTGTGTGTTTCTGTTTCTGTGTGTGTGTGTCTGTGTGTGTGTTTCTGTGTGTGTGTGTGTCCCTGTGTGTGTGTGTGTGTGTGTGTGTGTCTGTGTGTGTGTGTGTGTGTGTGTGTGTCCCTGTGTGTGTGTGTGTGTCCACTGTGTGTCTGTGTGTGTGTCTGTGTGTGTGTGTGTGTCTCTGTGTGTGTGTGTGTGTCTGTGTGTGTGTGTGTGTGTGTGTGTGTGTGTGTGTGTCTGTGTGTGTGTGTGTGTCTGTGTGTGTGTGTGTGTGTGTGTCTGTGTGTGTGTCTGTGTGTGTGTCCCTGTGTGTGTGTGTGTTTCTGTGTGTATGTGTGTGAGAGAGAGTGGGTGAGTGAGTGTGAGTGATCAGACATTTTACTTTTTAAGATGGCATGCAGGAATTTTTTGTTTTTAAGGCCAAGGGCATTAAATACAGAAGGCCCTTGCATTTTCTCTGTAAGAAACACGCCATCTTATCCCTTTTGGGTGGTGAATCTGTGGAATTAATTGCCACAGAAGGCTGTGGATATTTTTAAGTCAGTGCATATTTTCAAGGCAGAGATAGATAGATTTGTGATTAGTACGGGTGTCTGAGGTTATGGGGAGAAGGCAGGAGAATGGGGTTAGGAGGGAGAGATAGATCAGCCATGATTGAATGGCGGAGTAGACTGAAGAAGGGTTTCGGCCCGAAACGTTGCCTATTTCCTTCGCTCCATAGATGCTGCTGCACCCGTTGAGTTTCTCCAGCATTTTTGTGTACCGGCGGAGTAGACTTGATGGGCCGAATGGCCTAATTCTGCTCCTGGAACCTGTGAACTCATGAGCTTTATTTAATCCTCCTCGTTGCCGTGCTATTTAAATTGAGGGAGGTTTTCTCAGACATGTCATCTTCAATCCACTGAACTATTCTTGAACAAGCTGCCTGTCCGCCTGCCTGTTGCACAACTTAGGCTGGGAGAGAATTGACACCTATAACGATAGACAACAGGGCGTATTTATTTACACTGTGCCTTCAATGTCTCAAAAAATCCCATTGGCATTTTGCTACAGATTCAGGGCGGCACGGTGGCGCTGTGGTAGAGTTGCTGCCTTGTCCTGTCCCACTGTACGAGTTCATTCAAGTTAAAAAGAATAAATCAAACCCTCGAAAGCGCCTAGAATGAACTTAGCGGTTCGTTGGAGCTCGGGGACGTCTCTTAGCGGCTCGTAACGCTAACGGCAGGTACTCGGGAAACACGGTAAGCTCGGGATGACTAGTGAAGATTTTTCAACATGTTGAAAAATGTCCACGAGAGCCCCGAGTACCTACGAGCGGCCATTACCGTAATTCTCCGAGTTCGAATCAGGAGAAACTCGGGAGAAGTCTTGAATGAACTTGTACAGTGGGACAGGGCTCATCCTGACTACGGGTGCTGTCGGTACGGAATTTGTACATTGTCCCCGTGACCTGCGTGGGTTTTCTCCGAGATATTTATTTTGCTCCCACACGTAATTGGCTTGGTATAAAATGTAAAATGTAAAATTGTCCCTAGTTGGAGTCGGATAGTATTAATGTGTGGGGAGGATTGTTCTTGGTGGGCCGAAGGGCCTGTTTCCGTGCTGTAAGTAAACTAAACTAAACATTAAGCTTAAACTGTGACGTTGGTTTTAAGGAATGTTTAGTTTAGTTTAGTTTAGAGATACAGCACGGAAACAGGCCCTTCGGCCCACTGAGTCGGCAGTAACCCCCGCACACTAATACTATCCTACACACACTAGGTACAATTTACAATCTTTCCAAAGCCAATTAACCTACAAACCTGTACGTCTTTGGAGTGTGGGAGGAAACCGGAGATCCCGGAGAAAACCCACGCAGGTCACGGGAAGAACGTGCAAACTCCATACAGACAGCACCCGTGGTCAGGATCGAACCTGGGTCTCTGGCGCTGTGAGGCAGCAACTCTACCACTGCGCCAACATGCAGGATCAAGGAGAAATGCAGAGAGATTTATTGCATCTCATTGTTTAGAGACTTTGTAGCTTAAGACATCGCTTATATAGGACCTACACTGTTGGTGTGGCCTTGTGTGGTGTCTGAGTTGGAACATAGAGAACACAGAACAGTACATAACAAGAACAGGCCCTTTCTCCCACACTCCAAAGACGTGCAGGTTTGTAGGTTAATTGGCTTCTGTAAGTTGTCCCTCGTGCATAGGATAGAACTAGTGTACGGGGTGATCTGTCACAGAAGGCAGTGGAGGCCAATTCACTGGATGTATATAAGAGAGAGTTAGATACGGCTCTTGGGGCTAACGGAGTCAAGGAAAAGCAGGAACGGGGTACTGATTGGGGATGATCAGCCATGATCATATTGAATGACGGTGCTGGCTCGAAGGGCCGAATGGCCTACTCCTGCCCCTATTGTCTATTGTCTATTTTCTTTGGCTGGTAATGCCCTGATTCCATCCTGCCCAGTACAGGCAGATGTTTCTAGATGGTTGGTGTGGACTCGGTAGACCGGTTTCTGAGGCGTATCTCTAAACTAACGCTAAAGGGCACTGGATTAGCGCTGGGGTTGATTGGGTTCTTCCACCTCGTGTCTCTGCAGCACGAAGCCAGAAGATGTCTCCACCGCCATCCTCCAGCAGAAACACCGGCCCAACCGCCTCATTGTGGACGAGGCTATCAACGACGACAACAGCATTGTCTCACTCTCCCAGGTAAGCCACCATGCCCCGTCTCACTGCGTGCTCTTGTCCTTCTGCAGTTGTACAGAGCCCTAGTGAGACCACACCTAGTGTGCAGTTTTGGTCCCCTAATTTGAGGAAGGACAGTCTTGCTATTGAGGGAGCCCAGCGTAGGTTCACCAGGTTAATTCCCGGGATGGCGGGACTGTCATATGCTGAGAGAATGGAGCAGCTGGGCTTGTACACTCTGGAGTTTAGGAGGATCTCATTGAAACATATAAGATTGTTGAGGGTTTGGACACTCTGGAGGCAGGAAACATGTTCCCAATGTTGGGGGTGTCCAGAACCAGGGGGCCACAGTTTAATAAGGAGTAAGCCATTTAGAACGGAGATGAGGAAACATTTTTTCTCACAGAGAGTGGTGAGTCTGTGGAATTCTCTGCCTCAGAGGGCGGTGGAGGCAGGTTCTCTGGATGCTTTCAAGAGAGAGCTAGATAGGGCTCTTAAAGATAGCGGAATCAGTGAATATGGGGAGAAGGCAAGAACGGGGTACTGATTGGGGATGATCACATTGAATGGTGGTGCTGGCTCGAAGGACCAAATGGCCTACTCCTGCACCTATTGTCTATTGTCTATTGGGATGGCTGGGCTTGTCTCCCTTCAAAGGGTGGTGGGTGTATGGAATAAGCTGCCAGAGAAGGTAGTTGAGGCTGGGACTATCCCAACGTTTAAGAAACAGGTAGACAGGTACATGGATAGGACAGGTTTGGAGGGATATGGACCAAACGCTGGCAGGTGGGACTAGTGTAGCTGGGACATGTTGGCCGGTGTGGGCAAGTTGGGTATAGATGTTCGGTTTCCTTCCACACTCTATAGATGCACAGGTTTGTAGGTCAAATGGCTTGATATAATCGTAAATTGTCCCTAGTGTGTGTCAGACAGTGTTAATGTGCGGTGTTCGCTGGTCGGTGTGGACTCGGCAGGCCAAAGAGCCTGTTTACGCACTGTATCTCTAAACTAAACTAAACCATGGAGTAACTCAGCGGAACAGGCAGCATCTCTGGATAGAAGGAATGGGTAACGTTTAGGGACCCGAAACGTCACCTATTAATGAGGTCATAAGGGATAGGAGTCTACTTCGCCATTCAATCATGGCTGATCTATCTCTCCCTCCTAATCCAATTCTCCTGCCTTCTCCCCATAATCCCTGACCTGACACCAATATTAATCAAGAATCTATCTATCTCTGCCTTAAAAATATCCAGTGAATTGGCCTCAACATCCTTGTGTGGCAAAGAATTCCACAGATTCACCACCCTCTGACTAAAGAAATTCCTCCTCATCTCCTTCCTAAAGGTATGTCCTTTAATTCTGAGGCTGTGACCTCTGGTCCTAGACTCTCCCACTAGTGTTGGTGTGTGGGTGCAAACTCGGGTGCCTGTTTCCGCACGGTATCTTTAAAGTAAAACTAAATGAAGACCCACTTGGTCCACCGACTAAAGATACTAGATAGCCCTTCCCTCCAGAGATGCCGCCTGTCCCGCTGGGTTACTCCGGCATTTTGTGTAAAACCAGCACCTGCAGTTCCTTCCTAAACTAAACCTGGTTTCTCCTGCAGATTAAAATGGACGAGTTGCAGCTGTTCCGTGGGGACACGGTGTTGCTGAAGGGGAAGAAGCGAAGGGAGACAATTTGCATCGTCCTGTCCGATGACACGTGCAGTGAGGAGAGGATCCGGGTCAGCAGGGTGACCCGAAACAACCTACGAGTGCGACTGGGAGACGTTGTGAGGTGACCCCCCCCCCCTAGCGCTGTCAACAATGGTTTTTAATTTAGAGTTTTAGTTTCGTTCCAGGAGTAATACCCCTGTCCCACTTAGGAAACCTGAGCGGAAACCTCTGGAGACTTTACGCCCCACCCAAGGTTTCCGTGCGGTTCCCGGAGGTTTTCGTCAGTCTCCCTACCTGCTTCCACTACCTGCAACCTCCTGCAACCTCCGGGAACCTCCGAACTTCCCGCGGACTTCGCTCACACGACCTCCCCGCGGCCCCCGCTTCCCGGTTTGGTCGCGCTTGCCGCATGCAGGTCGCATGCTCGTGGGACAGCCCCTTGACCCTTTGCCCAGATGTTTGGTAACGGTGGCATTCTCTTCCCTCAGCATCCAGTCGTGTCCAGATGTGAAGTATGGAAAGCGGATTCACGTCTTACCCATTGATGATACGATCGAGGGGCTAACTGGAAATTTGTTTGAGGTGTATCTGAAGCCCTACTTTCTGGAGGCCTATCGACCTGTCCACAAAGGTACCACCAACTTGCTTTTAATGTTTTTTCAAAAATAAAAAAATATATTTAATCAATTATTCGGTGGGCGGCGCGACTTTCGTCAGCAGCGGCCTCTGCAGTCCGTCTGTATTTTTATCATTTTTGTCTCGTTTCTATGTAGTTTTTATTTTATTTTTTTTGTCGGGGGGGGGGGGGGGGGGGGGTAACTTTAAAATCTTTCCCCTGCACGGGAGACCCGACCTTTTCTTGTCGGGTCTCCGTTGTCGTTGGGGCTGCAACGTGGAGCGGCCTCCAACAGGAGAAGACCGGGGGCTCCAGTTGGATCGAGACCCTTCTCCAGACGGTGCAAACTAAACTAATGGCGTGTGTATTTTACAGGAGACATCTTCCTGATCCGGGGGGGTTTGCGGGCGGTGGAATTCAAGGTGGTGGACACTGACCCTTCACCCCACTGCATCGTGGCACCAGATACTGTCCTACACTGCGAGGGTGAGCCCATCAAACGAGAGGTGAGTGCGTCCATTCGGGCTTCATGTAGACACAAGCAACTGCAGATGCTGGTTAATGCACAAAGTGTCATAGAATCATACAACGTAGAAACAGGCCTTCGGCCCAACTTTGCCCACCACGTCCCAGCTACACTCTTCCCACCTACTCGCGTTTGGTCCATATCTCTCCAAACCTGTTTCTCTAGAGTATGCCAGTCCAAAGCAACTACTAAAATTGTGACTGCTGCCATGTATACTCCTTCTTTATGTGCAATTACTTGTAATAGTTGTGGCAAGAAGGGACATTATTCTAGAGTATGCAATACTCTACCATAAAAAGGGATTATTAAGGGTTTGGACACGCTAGAGGCAGGAAACATGTTGGGGGAGTCCAGAACCAGGGACCACAGTTTAAGAATAAGGGGTAAGCCATTTAGAATGGAGATGAGGAAAAACTTTTTCTCACAGAGTTGTTGTGAGCCTGTGGAATTCTCTGCCTCAGAGGGCGGTGGAGGCCGGTTCTCTGGATACTTTCAAGAGAGTTAGATAGGGCGCTTAAAGATAGTGGAGTCAGGGGATATGGGGAGAAGGCAGGAACGGGGCACTGATTGGGGATAATCAGCCATGATCACATTGAATGGCGGTGCTGGCTCGAAGGGCTGAATGACCTACTCCTGCACCTATTGTCTATTATCTAGGATGAGGAGGAGAACCTCAATGACGTTGGCTACGATGACATCGGAGGATGTCGCAAACAACTGGCACAGATCAAGGAGATGGTGGAGTTGCCTCTCCGCCACCCAGCCCTCTTCAAGGCCATCGGAGTCAAGGTGGGTAGCACACCTTGTTAGGTTAACCTGTGATGTGCGTTTGATGGCACTGGGCCTGTGCTCACTGGAGTTTGGAAGGTTGAGGGGGGACCTCATTGAAACTTACGGAATAGTGAAAGACATAGATAGGTGGATGTGGAGAGGATGTTTACACTAGTGGGGGAGAGTCTAGGACCAGAGGTCACAGCCTCAGAATAAAAGTACGTACCTTTATGCCCCTGTCCCACTTAGGAAACCTGAACGGAAACCTCTGGAGACTTTGTGCCCCACCCAAGGTTTCCGTGCGGCTCCCGGAGGTTTTTGTCAGTCTCCATACCTGCTTCAACTACCTGCAACCTCCGGCAACCACCTGCAACCTCCGGGAACCACCTGCAACCTCCGGGAACCGTACGGAAACCTCGGGTGGGGCGCAAAATCTCCAGAGGTTTCCGTTCAGGTTTCCTAAGTGGGATAGGGGCATAATAATGGAGATGAGGAGGAATTTCTTTAGTCAGAGGGTGGTGAATCTGTGGAATTCATTGCCACAGAAGGCTGTGGAGGCCAAAAGTCAGTGGATATTTTGACTAATATCTTCAATCTGTCCTCAGCCTCCACGGGGAATCCTGCTGTATGGATCACCAGGAACCGGGAAGACACTTGTGGCTCGAGCTGTAGCCAACGAAACTGGGGCTTTCTTCTTCCTTATCAATGGTGAGATGTAAACCTGGCAGGGAGAGGCCATTCAGCCCATCTACATTCCTTTCCTATACAAAATTCTGCATTGGTCACCCAAATGGTTCCAAACACACACACAAGGAACTGCAGATGTTGGAATCCTGAGTAGAACACAAAACAGTGAGGGTAGGGGTGGGGAGGGGGGGGGGGGGGGGGGGGCGGACAAAAGCCTGGCAGGTGATAGGGGATACTAGGGGGTGGGGGGGGGGGGGGGGGGGGGGGGTGTGGCAGAGAAGAAGTCGAAAAGGCTCAAGATGACAAGAAGACAAAATGATGTGTCGGAAGGAACTGCAGATGCTGGTTTACACAGAAGATAGACACAAAATGCTGGAGTAACTCAACGGGACAGGCAGCATCTCTGGAGAGAAGGGATGGGTGATGTTTTGGGTTCAAGATCCTTGGATCTCAACCCGAAAAGTCACCCATTTCTTCTCTCCAGAGATGCTGCCTTTTCCCGCTGAGTTACTCCGGCATTTTGTGTCTATCTTGGGGGACAAAAGAGGGTTCAGATGAATAGAGAACAGAAGTGAAATAGGAGTGAAACGTAAAGCCAGAGGGAGGGATGTATTCAAAGGGGAGAGGAGGCAAAGGGGATGGG
>NC_073415.1:7594427-7616927 GCF_028641065.1 Leucoraja erinaceus
TATTATTATTATTATTATTATTATGGGTGCAAGGTGCTGCCTATATCTAACCCACGCCTGCCTTTGGGACCTTCTGAGAGTGACCCCTTCTGTGTCTTGACAGGTCGCTTTGACCGGGAGATCGACATCGGGATCCCAGACGCCATCGGTAGGCTTGAGATCCTGCAGATTCACACCAAGAACATGAAGCTGGCGGATGATGTGGATCTGGAGAAGGTCAGTTGGGCAGTGGGAGTTGGGGCAGTATGGGGATGGACAATGGCCAGAGTGTACACCCTGCAATGCTGATTATAACACGGAGTTTGTACGTTCTCCCCGTGACCTGCGTGGGTTTTTCCGGGTGCTCCGGTTTCCTCCCACACTCCAAAGACATACAAGTTTGTAGGTTAATTGGCTTCAGTAAAAATTGTAAAAATGTCCCCAGTGTGTGCAGGGGCGGAAAACCCGGGGGGCCAGAGGGGACACGTCCCCTCCATGTTTTGAGAAGTGGAGGACATCCCCCCCAAGTTTTTGTAATCCTGATTTTAAAATCTCCGCTTTTAGCGCTGGATTGAGCCTCCGAGCCTTGCACATGTGTGTGCGCGTGCGCGCGGGCCCCACAATAAATTGTGTCCCCCGTCCCCTCTATGTTTTGATAGCGAGTTCCACTGTTGCGTGTGTGTAGGATGGTGTTAGTGTGCGGGGATCGCTGGTCGGTACTGACTTGGTGGGCAGAATGGCCTGTTTCCACACTGTATCTCTAAACTAAACCACAGTGGCGCAGCGGTAGAGTTGCCGCTTTACAGTGTCAGAGACACGGGTTCGATCCTGACTACGGGTGCTGTCTGTCTGTCTGTCCAGCACGTTGTGTCTTCCCCTCTCTTCCCTGGAACACATGCGTAGAGTCCATGACGTTCAGGCCCCCACCTGCCATGATCTCCCCCCACCCCCCGTGTGACGGAGCCCAGCGGACACTCTTTGACTGACGTGGTGTCCCGTTGCAGATCGCACACGATACCCACGGGCACGTGGGCGCAGACCTGGCGGCGCTCTGCTCCGAGGCAGCCCTACAGGCCATCCGCAAGAAGATGAACATCATCGACTTGGAGGACGATACCATCGATGTCAACATCCTAAACTCCATGTCCGTGACCATGGATGACTTCCAGGTGAGTCCTAGCCAGGTGTCCAATGCTCTGACAACTTCCCTGATGTAGAATCCTCTACAACATCTCGGGTTTCTCCACATGAGAATATTAAGCACCAATTGGCATGTAAGCAGATACTAGGTCCAGAACTCGGTCAAAGAGATCAAGTGGTCTTTAAGGGGCATCTTAAAGATGAGAGGGAGGGAATTCCAAAGTTTAGGGACTTAAGAAGGATGTGGAGCCTTTGGTGTGGGTTCAGGAGAGGTTTACCAGATTGCTGCCTGGATCAGAGTGTTAGTTATGAGGAGAGGTCAGACCAACTTGGGTAAGAAAGAACTGCAGATGCTGGTTTAAATCGAAGGTAGACACAAAATGCTGGAGTAACTCAGCGGGTGAGGCAGCATCTCTGGAGAGAAGGAATGGATGACGTTTCGGGTCGAGACCCTTCTTCAGTCTACACTGTATCCACTGGTCAAGGTGGACTCAGTAGGCCGAAGGACCGGTTTCAACACTGTATCTCTAAAACTAAAAACTAAAAAACACCTGTAGCTGGGGCTTAAGGAATTTAGTTGGAGGTTGAGGTTGAGGTGATACAAGGAGCTGCAGATTTACTGCTGGTTTACAAAAATGGACACAAAGTGCAGGAATAACTCAGAGGGTCAGGCAGCATCTGTGGAAGACACGGATTTGTGATGTTTTGGGTTGGGACCTTAGAAGTCAGGTGCTTAGTTTAACCCTTGTGTTCTTGTACCCCTCCCCGTCTCCTCTCCTCTCCGCAGTGGGCTCTGGGGCAGAGCAACCCGTCGGCCCTTCGTGAAACGGTGGTAGAGGTTCCGACGGTCACCTGGGAAGACATTGGAGGGCTGGAGGAGGTGAAGAGAGAGCTGCAGGAACTTGTGCAGGTGAGTGCACGCACGCACGCGCGCGGAGATCAGATTCAGATTCAGATTCAGATTCAATTTTAATTGTCATTGTCAGTGTACAGTACAGAGACAACGAAATGCATTTAGCATCTCCCTGGAAGAGCGACATAGCAAACGATTTGAATAAATAATAATAAGTGTCCGGGGGGGGGGGTGGTGATTGGCAGTCACCGAGGTACGTTGTTGAGTAGAGTGACAGCCGCCGGGAAAGAAGCTGTTCCTCGACCTGCTGGTTCGGCAACGGAGAGACCTGTAGCGCCTCCCGGATGGTAGGAGGGTAAACAGTCCATGGTTGGGGTGAGAGCAGTTCTTGGCGATGCTGAGCGCCCTCCGCAGACAGCGCTTGCTTTGGACAGACTCAATGGAGGGGAGCGAGGAACCGGTGATGCGTTGGGCAATTTTCACCACCCTCTGCAATGCCTTCCGGTCGGAGACAGAGCAGTTGCCGTACCATACTGTGATGCAGTTGGTAAGGATGCTCTCGATGGTGCAGCGGTAGAAGTTCACCAGGATCTGAGGAGACAGATGGACCTTCTTCAGTCTCCTCAGGAAGAAGAGACGCTGATGAGATCAAAGAAGTACTTCCCGGGTCAGGGAGTCAAAGAGCTTCACGGCAGCAGTACGATAGGTTAAACGTCATAAAGGTCAAGGCAAGTCAAAGGTCATATGTCCACAAAGCAAGAGAGATAGAATTTAGAAGATTGAGGGGGGATCTTATAGAAACTTACAAAATTCTTAAGGGGTTGGACAGGCTAGATGCAGGAAGATTGTTCCCGATGTTGGGGAAGTTCCTGAACAAGGGGTCACAGTTTAAGGATAAGGGGGAAATCCTTTAGGACCGAGATGAGGAAAACATTTTTCACACATAGAGTGGTGAATCTGTGGAATTCTCTGCCACAGAAGGTAGTTGAGGCCACAGTTCATTGGCTATATTTAAGAGGGAGTTAGATGTGGCCCTTGTGGCTAAAGGGATCAGGGGGTATGGAGAGAAGGCAGGTACAGGACACTGAGTTGGATGATCAGCCATGATCATATTGAATGGCGGTGCAGGCTCGAAGGGCCGAATGGCCTACTCCTGCACCTATTTTCTATGTTTCTATGATAGTTAGCCATTCACACTAGCTATCTATGCTATCCGCTTTCTCACTAGAGGCAATTTACAGAAGTCAATCAATATCAATCAATCAATATCAGTTTTATTCGTCACTTGTACATAAAGTGCAAGTGAAATGAATTTGCCAGCAGCGGTACAATAAAAAAAAAAACACACAAAAACACAATCATTTTTGTTTTAACACATTCATCACTGTGGCGGAAGGCACACAATGTCGGTGTTGGCTGGAGGTGGATGATTAGTGTTTTGTAGTTTAGTGTTGAGATTCAGCACGGAAACAGGACCTTCGGCCCACCGAGTCCACACCGACCATCGATCGCCCGTTCACGCTAGTTCTATGTTATCCCACTCTCTCATCCACTCCCTACACACGAAGGACAATTTGCAGAGGGCCAATTAACCGACTAAACCGCACGTCTTTGGGATGTGGGTGAGAACCGGGGCACCCAGAGGAAACCCACGCGGTCATAGTTTGGCAAATATTTTGGGCCATTGGCCTGTTTCTGAGTTGTATTGTTCCATGTTTAGTTTAGCTTAGTTTAGATTAGTTTACTTTAGTATAGTTTAGTTCATTGTCAGGTGTACCGAGGTACAGTGAACATTTTTTTGTTGCGTGCTATCCAGTCAACGGAAAGATAATACTTGATCACACTCAAGCCGTCTCCAGTGTAAAGTCCAGTGAAGTCCGATTAAGAATGGACAGAGGGTCTCCAATTAGGTCGATGCGAGGTCCCGAGTTGATGAGAGGATGGTTCAGTTGCCTAATAACAGCTGGAAAGAACCTGTCCCTGAATCTGGAGGTGTGCGTTTTTACACTTCTGTACCTCTTACCTGATGGGAGAGGGGAGAAGAGGGAGTGAGCAGGGAGAGGATGATGCTGCTGGCCTTGCCGAGGCAGCGTGAGGTGTAGATGGGGTCTGATCGGGGTGAGACTGGTCCGTGATGTTCTAAGGGGGGGGGGACTAGGGGGGAAAGGGATTGACTATGTGATTTTGTCTCCCCCCCTCCCCCAGTACCCAGTGGAATACCCGGAGAAGTTCCTGAAGTTCGGCATGACCCCGTCCCGTGGCGTTCTATTCTACGGCCCACCCGGCTGCGGGAAGACCCTGTTGGCAAAGGCTATTGCTTCCGAGTGCCAGGCAAACTTTATCTCCATCAAGGGACCAGAGCTGCTCACCATGTGGTTCGGGGAGTCAGAGGCCAATGTCCGTGATGTCTTTGACAAGGTATGGAGTCTCTTTAAACAGACACACACAGAGTGCTGGAGTAACTCAGCGGGTCAGGTAGCATCTGTGGAGAACATGGATAGGTGACGTTTCACAGAGTGCTGGAGTAACTCAGCGGGTCAGGTAGCATCTGTGGAGAACATGGATAGGTGACGTTTCACAGAGTGCTGGAGTAACTCAGCGGGTCAGGCAGCATCTGTGGAGAACATGGATAGGTGACGTTTCACAGAGTGCTGGAGTAACTCAGCGGGTGCAGCAGCATCTGTGGAGCTAAGGAAATAGGCAACGTTTCGGGCCGAAACGTTGCCTATTTCCAGAAGGGTTTCGGCCCGAAACGTTGCCTATTTCCTTAGCTCCATAGATGCTGCTGCACCATAACTCAGCGGGTCAGGCAGCATCTGTGGAGAACGTGGATAGGTGACGTTTCGGGTCGAGACACCAGAAACATCTCCTATCCATTTTCTCCAAAGATGCTGCCTTGAGTCAGTTGAGATAGTCCAGCATTTAGTGTCTATCTTTGGTACAGGCCAGCATCTGCAGTTCATTCTTATGTGTAGGAAGGAACTGCAGATGCTGGTTTAAATCGAAGATCAGTCTGAAGAAGGGTCTCGACCCAAAACGTCACCTATTCCTTCTCACCAGTGATGCTGCCTGTCTCGATGAGTTACTCCAGCTTTTTGTGTCCATGTTCATTTTTATTATTATTGCTATTATTATTACTATTATTATTACTACTATTATTATTGTTGTTGTTGATGTTATTATTACTATTATAATTATTATTGGTTGTTATTATTACTATGATTATTACTATTATTGCTACTATTGTTATCACCAGTGGTGGTAGTATTATTATTAGTACTATTATTACTATTATTGTTTTAATGGTTGGGCAAGGTGTAGGAGGATGGGGCCAGGGTGTTCCAGGCACCGCCACACTCTGTAAAAATACCTGCCCCGTGCATCTCCTTTCAGCTTAAAGCCGTGACCTCTGGCTTTGACATTTGCCCTGTTGCTTTGTTTCCAAGGCTCGGCAGGCGGCTCCTTGCATCTTGTTCTTCGACGAGCTGGACTCCATCGCCAAGTCCCGCGGAGGGAGTGCGGGGGACGGAGGGGGGGCCGCGGACAGGGTCATCAACCAGATCCTGACGGAAATGGATGGCATGTCCAACAAGAAGAATGTCTTCATCATCGGAGCAACAAACAGGTACATAAGACCAGGCCCAGGCACTTCCACTGGCCCGCTGCAAGAGATGGGGCCTATCCTACAGGAGTCAAGGCTAGGCCAACTTATCTGTAATATTTGTCTTTGATAAGGGGTGGGTATGGTACGCAGCGGTTGAGATGCTGCCTTACAGCACTTACAGAGACCCCGGTTCAATCCTGACTACGGGTGCTGTCTGTACGGAGTTTGCACGTTCTCCCTGCTTGGGTTTCCCGAGATCTTTTGTATCCTCCCACACTCCAAAGACGTGCGGGTTTGCAGGTTAATTGGCTTGGTATAAATGTACAATTGTCCCTGGTATAGGATAATATTAATGTATGGGGATCGCTGGTCGGTGCAGACTCATACGTTTGACTTTGACTCAGTGGGACTCGGTTTTCCACGCTGTATCTGTAGACTAAACTAAACTAAAATCTACAAGAAATGTTGTAAATTTTGGAAAAGGTTCTGACTGTCTACCTTATCTATGCATCTCATCATTTTATATACTTCCACAAAGCCCTCTCCTCAACCTCCGTTGTTCCAGAGAAAACTATCCAAGTCTGCCAAACCTCTCCCTGTAGCGAATACTCCTTAATCCAGGCATTGTTCTGGTAAACCTCCTCTGCACCTTTCCAAAGCCTCCACATTCTACCTATAATAGAAACATAGAAATTAGGTGCAGGAGTAGGCCATTCGGCCCTTCGAGCCTGCACCACCATTCAATATGATCATGGCTGATCATCCAACTCAGTATCCCGTACCTGCCTTCTCTCCATACCCCCTGATCCCTTTAGCCACAAGGGCCACATCTAACTCCCTCTTAAATATAGCCAATGAACTGGCCTCAACTACCCTCTGTGGCAGAGAGTTCCAGAGATTCACCACTCTCTGGGTGAAAAAAGTTCTTCTCATCTCGGTTTTAAAGGATTTCCCCCTTATCCTTAAGCTGTGACCCCTTGTCCTGGACTTCCCCAACATCGGGAACAATCTTCCTGCATCTAGCCTGTCCAACCCCTTAAGAATTTTGTAAGTTTCTATAAGATCCGACCAGATCTGTAATGGGCCAGATTCTATAATGGGCCGACCAGAACTGTATGTAATACTCCAAATGGTGTCAGATCAACGTCGTATACAGATGAAATTCATTGGTGTTGTGAAATGCTTTCGGAGATCCAGGAATGGTGATAGGCGCGATAGAGATGCCAGCTTTGTCCTTATCAGTTAACTGGGTTTTATTTACAGACCTGATATTATTGATCCAGCCATCCTAAGACCGGGACGTCTGGACCAGCTGATCTATATCCCACTGCCCGATGAAAAGTCAAGGATGGCCATCTTGAAAGCCAACCTCAGAAAGTCTCCAATTGCAAAGGTAGGGAGCTCTGGTGACCGGGGGGTTCCATCCTGACCTCCGGTACTGTCTGTGTGGAGTTTGCAAGTTTCATTTAGTTCATTTCAGTTTAGATTAGATTAAATTAGAGTAGTTTAGCTTAGAGATACAACGCAGAAACAGGCCTTTCGGCCCACTGCGATCTCCGCACATTAAAGCCACCCTACACACACTAGGGTCCATATGGAATTTTGCAAGTTTGGTTTAGTTTAGATTAGATTAGTTTAGTTAAGAGATACAGCGTGCAAACATGCCCTTCATCCCACTGAGTCCGCGCCGACCAGCGATCCCTGCACACTAACACGATCCTACACACACTAGGACCAATTTACAATTTTTACCAAAGCCAATTAATTTACACTCCTGTACGTCTTTGGAGAGTGGGAGGAAACCGGAGCACCCGGAGGAAACCCACGTTGTCTCATGACCCATGATCTGTTGTTTTTTTTGATTGGGAGATACAGAATGAACACAGACTCTTCAGCCCACTTGCTTCACGCCAACTATCGATCGCCAAGTTCTCACAAGCTCTACAATATCCTTGCTGTTGCTCACATTCGGGTTTTTCTGAGGGGAGAGCGTTGCGGTCTCACATACTCACTCTTCCTTCCACCGCAGGGTGTTGACCTGGTCTACCTGGCCAAGATAGCACATGGCTTCTCGGGAGCTGACCTGACGGAGATCTGCCAGAGGGCGTGCAAGCTGGCCATCCGCGAGTCCATCGAAGCGGAGCTCAAGAGGGAGCAGGAACACAGGAGCAATCCCGACATTGCCATGGTGAGTCTACTTTAGTTGAGAGATACCGCACGGAAACCGGCCGAACAAGTCCGCACCGATCAGCGATCCCACCACATTCAGTTGCAGGAGTAGACCATCATTCCCAGCCTTGGACCAACTCCCCATAAACAGTCCCATGATAGACACAAAATTCTGGAGTAACTCAGCGGGACAGGCAGCATCTCTGGAGAGAAGGAATGGGTGACGTTTTGGGTCGAAACCCTTCTACAACAGTCTGATGAAGGTCCTCGACCCGAAACGTCACCCATTCCTTCTCTCCAGAGATACTGCCTGTCCCGCTGAGTTACTCCAGCATTTTGTGTCTATCTTCGCTTTAATCCAGCATCTGCAGTTCCTTCCAACACAGATGTTTAAGAAAGAACTGCAAATGCTGGAGAAATCGAAGGTAGACAAGTAAGCTGGAGAAACTCAGTGGGTGAGGCGGCATCTATGGAGCAAAGGAATAGGTGACGTTTCGGGTCGAGACCTTTCTTCAGACTGAGGAAGGGTCTCGACCCGAAACGTCACCCATTCCTTCGCTCCATAGATGCTGCCTGTCCTGCTGAGTTACTCCAGCATTTTTGTCTACCTTCCTACAAAGATAATACTATACATGGATATAATTCTGTAAGTAAGTTTATTGGCCAAGTATTCACATACAAGGAATTTGCCTTGGTGCTCCGCCCACAAGTAACAACATGACATACAGTGACAGTTACGAATGACTCAGAAAACACTAATCATTAATAATTCAGATTCAGATTCAGATTTTAATTGTCATTGTCAGTGTACAGTACAGAGACAACGAAATGCATTAATAATGATAAAACACCATTGATCAAGCATGTGAACCAACAAAATACTAGATCAAAGGGAGGCTACAGATTTTTGGCTGTTGAGTAGAGCAACTACTCGTGGATAAAAACTGTTTTTATGTCTGGCTGTGACAGCTTTGACAGTACGGAGTCGCCTTCCAGAGGGAAGTGATTCAAAGAGTTTGTGGCCAGGGTGAGAGGGGTCAGAGATGATCTTGCCCGCTCGCTTGCTGGCCTTCTGACACAATGGATCCCACGTCTCTGCCTCTCCCTCCCCAGGAGGATGACTATGACCCTGTCCCTGAGATCCGCTCCAACCACTTCGAGGAGGCCATGAGGTTCGGCCGCCGATCGGTCAGTGACAACGACATCAGGAAGTACGAGATGTTTGCCCAGACACTGCAGCAAAGCCGGGGGTTCGGCAACTTCAGGTTTGGGACCCGTCGCGACCTCCCCTCCCCGCTACCCGGGGGAGAGCAGGGGTGGGGGGGAAATGGACTCGAGGGCATAAGCTATAGAGGTTGTCCATGCACGGGCTCCGAGGACTCTATTCCTTGGAGCGCATGAGGATGAGTGGTGAGAGGTGATCTTATAACGGTGTACAAAATCATGAGGGGACTAGGACCGGTGAATGGACAGTGTTTTACCCAGAGTAGGGGAGAGAGTGGGACACAAGTATAAATGACCACACAATGTCACTTGCTATTGAGGGAGTGCAGCGTAGGTTCACCAGGTTAATTCCCGGGATGGAGGGACTGTCATATGCTGAGAGAATGGAGCAGCTGGGCTTGTACACTCTGGAGTTTAGAAGGATGAGAGGGTATCTCATTGAAACATATAAGATTGTTAAGGGCTTGGACACGCTAGAGGCAGGAAACATGTTCCCAATGTTGGGGGAGTCCAGAACCAGGGGCCACAGTTTAAGAATAAGGAGTAAGCCATTTAGAACGGAGACGAGGAAACACTTTTTCTCACAAGAGAGTGGTGAGTCTGTGGAATTCTCTGCCTCAGAGGGCGGTGGAGGCCGGTTCTCTGGATGCTTTCAAGAGAGAGCTAGATAGGGCTCTTGAAAATAGTGGAGTCAGGGGATATGGGGAGAAGGCAGGAACGGGATACTGATTGGGGATGATCAGCCATGATCACATTGAATGGCGGTGCTGGCTCTAAGGGCCGAATGGCCTACTCCTGCGCCTATTGTCTATTGTCACCAGGACTCGAGGGCCTGATCTATAGACAATGGGCAGGCTAGGACTCTATTGCTAGGAGTGCAAGAGGATGAGGGGTGGTTATAGAGGGGTACAACATCATGAGGGGAATAGATTGGGTAAGCGCAGATAGTCTCTTAGTTTAGTTTAGAGATACAGCACGGAAACAGACCCCCTCGGCCCACCCAGCCCGCACCGACCAGCCATCCCCGCACATTAACTCTTATCCAACACACACTAGGGACAATTTTAAATTTACACCAAGCCAATTAACCTACAAACCTGTACATCTCTGGAGTGTGGGAGGAAACTGGAGCACCCAGAGAAAACCCACACAGGTCACGGGGAGAACATACAAACTTCGTACAGACAGCACCCGTAGACGGGATCGAACCTGGGTCTCTGGCGCTGTAAGGCAGCAACTCTACCGCTGTGCCACTATGGGGGGGGGGGATTTATTAGTCATTTGTAATGACAATGGAACAATGAAATGCAGTAACACCACTGATCTGTACACACAATACTCGCAGATAACATAACAAACAAGAAAAATGCAATGTATTAAAAAAGAAACAATACCAGCGCAAAAAGCCCCAAATCCTTCGGGCAACCAAGAGAGTTCATAGTTCATAGTTCAGTTAGAGTTTAATGTTCAAGAGCTTGATGTTAGTTGGGAGGAACCTGGTGCTCTGGTGTTAATGGCATGGATGTCATCTGCATTGACTCTTCCAAGATGCCGCCCAGCCAGGCGACTATTTACGTGCTAGCCATGGAACCAGATGTACAGTCACATATTACAATCGTTCCCCACTCCTAAATCTCTACTCCTGCAGCAACACTTCCCAAGGGAATGTCCCACTGTACGAGGTAATTCACAAATTCCCCCGAGTTTTCCCCTGATTCGAACTCGTAGAATGCTCGTAACGAGACCGTAGGTATTTCCAGCCGAGGCTTTTACCTGCTGGTTCGCGCCTCCATAGGTAAACAGTCCATGGTTGGGGTGAGAGCATCAGGTATGCTGAGCGCCCTCCGCAGACAGCGCTTGCTTTGGACTATCCAGGGGATGAACCGGTGAAATGTTCCCACCCTCTGCAATGCCTTCGGAGAAGAGCAGTTCCCATACCATACTGTGATGTGAATTCACAAATTCTCCCGCGTTTTCCCCTGATTCGAACTCGCAGAATGCTCGAAACGAGTCCGTAGATATTTCCTAGAGGCTCTTAATGCCAGCCATAGGTTAATCAGGTAAGTCGGGACGTTTTTTCTATCCAGATGATAAATGTCCACGAGTTTAAAAAATCGCCCGAGTACCTACGGCTGGCTATTATCGTAATTCTCCGAGTTTGAATCAAGGGGAAAACTCGTGAGGAACTCGGGAAAGTGGGACAGGGGGCTTTAAATTCTCGGACTATCCTTGATCGGACTTTGCTGGCTTTACCTTGCACTAAACGTTATTCCCTTATCATGTATCTGTACACTGTGGACGGCTCGATTGTAATCATGTGTTGTCGTTCCGCTGACTGGTTAGCACGCAGCAAAAGCTTTTCACTGTACCTCGGTACACGTGACAATAAACTAAACTGAAACGTAACTATCCCCCGAAGGTCATGAGCATCAGTTTGCTTTCCCTCTTCCAGGTTTCCGTCCAACAGCCAGTCGGCTGGTCAGGGGGGCGATGGAGGAAGCGGAGGGAACCTGTATCGCGAGGAAGGAGATGATGACCTCTACAACTGAGGAACTGGTCAGAGGTCAAGGTCGCCGGCTAGGATCTGGAGCAGACTGACCCCCCCCCAAACCCCATCACCACGGCCACCAACACCAACAACGTAAAAGCCTGCAGGAAAGATGCGCATTATCTGCGATGGTCTGGACACCAAGTGTTGCTTCATGTCGGGACCTCTGGCCAGATGCCCACTGTCCACTGCCCACCGTCTGCCTTTGATTAGGGGCCGGTGTGAGTTCACCAATCAGCACTTTGTACAGCACTCACCCCATGTCCTGTGTGTGCGTGTACGTGTGTGTGTGTGTGTGTGTGTGTGCATGTGTATGTGCATGTGTGTGTGTGTGTGTGTATGTGTGTGCTTGTGTGTGTCTGTGTGTGCACATGCATGCATGTGTGTGTGTGTGTGTATCTGTGTATGTTTGTCTGCTTGTATGTCTGCGTATGTGCCCATGCGTGTGTGTTGTGTGTGTGCCTGTCTGTGTGCGTTTGTGTCTGTGTGCGCGCATTTGTGTGTGTGTCTGTATGTTTGTCTGCTTGGGTGTCTGTGTGTGTGCATGCGTGTGTATGGGTGCGTGTCTGCGCGCATGTGTGTGTGGGTATGTTTGTCTGTGTGTGTGTGTGTGTGCATGCGTGTGTATGGGTGCGTGTCTGCGCGCATGTGTGTGGGTATGTTTGTCTGCTGGGTGTCTGTGTGTATGTGCAAATGCATGTCTGCACGCATGTGTGTGTATGTTTGTCTGCGCGTGTGTGTGTTCATGCATGTGTGTGTGTGTGTGTGCATGCGTGTGTCTCCTCGCTCCCTGTACATCATGGCCACATGTGAACTGTACATTAGATGTCTGACAATAATATTAAGAACAAACGACCTCCTAGAACAAATGACCATTTTCCTGGGGCAGAACATGGGGGAACTCAGCGAGCCTGGCACCATCTGTGCAGGGAATGGATGGGTGACAATTTGATTTGAGATCCCCTCTACAGATGATGCCTCAACCACTGAGTTCCTCCGGCACTTTGTGTTTTGTTTGAGATTCCAGCATCTGCAGTTCCTAGACGACTCCATCTTACCGAGGTGCTTTTTGCAGTGTAGTTCTGAATTATTAATGCTTTTCAACCATTTCCAATAGGGGAAACAAATTAAAGTATCAATGTAGACCCATGCTGTGTGTGTGTGTCCTGGATGTGTCTGTATATCTAGAATCATAGAGGCATAATCATCTTCTAATGGAGTCCACACACAAGATTAGAATTTGTCCAACCAGAGATGAACACGCGTCTCGGCATCTGCATACAATGGCGTCTGTCTTGGTGCTTCTTGTGTGTGGTGGTGGAAATATTGGTGGAAGTAGGGCCTTGACCCCAAGTCATACAGGGTGGAAACAGGCCCTTCAGCCCAACTTGCCCACACTGACCAACATGTCCCATCTACACTAGTCCCACCTGCCTGCGTTTAGTCCATATCGCTCCAAACCTGTCCTTTCCATTTACCTGTCTAAATGTTTCTTAAGCATTACACTAGTCCCAGCCTCAACTACCTCCTGTGGCAGCTTGTTCCATACATCTCTGACTGTGTGAAAAGGTTACCCCTCAGATTCCTACAAAACCGCTGGTCTGCGCGGACTCGAAGGGCCGAAGGGCCTGTTTCCGTGCTGTATCTCTAAACTAAACTAAACTAAATATCCACCGGTCCAGAAAACCTGCTAGTCCGGTACCTAAATCACAAACATGTGGAGTTATACTGATTGGAGTCAGAGTCTGTGATGCTGCAGTTCCACCCTAACCACCAAGGGGAAGTGTGGAATAAATCTCACTTTCCAAACCACCACATGCCTATAAATTAAATCCATTTTCTTTTACTGCCACTATAATAACATTATTGCTCTGCTTCTAATGGCTCCGTAAAGATTGTGATCTTTTATTGCAAGCTCTGTCGCAACTCCCTGAGTATCACCGCACTGTATCAGATGCTCTTGTTTCGACCTGATGCAAGATCTTGCAGCTACTGGCTCTGTGCCTAGCAGCTGTGACTTGGGGATCTGGGCCTTAAAGGGGCCTACACAAGAGGCCCATCTCCAGCTGTCAGGAGTGACACGACGTGACTTCAACAAAGTACTCTACACAGTGGCGCAGCGGTAGAGTTGCTGCTGCACAGCGCCAGAGACCCGGGCTTGATACTGACTACAGGTGCTGTCCGTACGGAGTTTGTACATTCACCTCGTGACCGCGTGGGTTTTCTCCAGGTGCTCCGGGTTTCCTCCCACACTCCAAAGACGTACAGGTTCGTAGTTTATGGGGAGAACCTGCAAACACAGGCACACACATACACTCATAAGTATACACACACACACATGTACATATGTTCACAAACACAAGGGCACACATGTTTACACACAGAGGCACACATATACACACACAGGCATGTTGATTGGGGTGGGAGATTGCAACCTTTACTTGTTCCGCCCTGTTTCGACGAATCCAATCAACGCGGCTTGCACAATCAAGTAAGATCAAATAGAACAAGTTGCCCTACGCAAGAGGAAGTAGGCGTGCTCACCAGCAAAGGAAATAGGCAAAGTCTCGGGCCGAAACCCTTCTGATTGATGCAGGGTGGGGAGGGGGGTGAAAGAAAGAGGAGCCAGAGGGCTGAGGGAGAGCTGGGCGTAGTTGGAATGTGCGCCAGTGTATGTATTTGTGTGTACGTGCTCGAAACTTTGCCTATTTCCTTCGCTCCATAGATGCTGCCTCACCTGCTGAGTTTCTCCACCTTCGATTTTCCAGCATCTGCAGTTCCTTCTTGACAACATACACACACATTTACACTAGGTATCACACACATACAGGCACACATGTTCACATATACAAGAGGACATGTTTACACTCAAACACACGTTTACACACCCACATGTTTACACATGCAGGCACACATTCATATATCCGTCAAGAGACACAAGCACACTGTTCACACATCCAAGAGTACACATGTTTACACACCCACATGTTTACACACCTAGGCACATATTCGTATACCCATACAGATACACACACACGCACATGTGAAAATAGAAACAAGATGAAAATGAAATGTTGTAAGATGGATCCACACAAGATGGTCCCACACAAGGGATTAGTGTGGAAAGTTAGAGCACATGGTATTGGGGGTAGGGTACTGACATGGATAGAGAACTGGTTGGCAGACAGGATGCAAAGAGTAAGAATTAATGGGTCACTTTCAGGATGGCAGGCAGTGACTAGTGGGGTGCCGCAAGGTTCGGTGCTGGAACCCCAGTTATTTACTATATATATTAAAGATTTAGACGAGGGAATTAAATGTGACATCTCCAAGTTTATGGATGACACAAAGCTGGGTGGCAGTGTGAGCTGCGATGAGGATGCTATGAGGCTGCAGGGTGGCTTGGATAGGTTGGGTGAGTGGGCAGAAGCATTGGCAGATGCAGTATAATGTAGATAAATGTGAGGTTATCCACTTGGCAGGAACAGGAATGCAGATTATTATCGGAATGGTGTCAGATTAGGAGAAGGGGAGCTGCAACGAGACCTGTGTGTGCTTGTACATCAGTCACTGAAAGTAAACATGCAGGTACAGCAGGCAGTGAAGAAATCCAATTCATTGCCAGAGGAATTTAGTTTATTAGGGGTAGGCCATTTTGGACTGAGATGAAGAAAAACTTTCACCCAGAGAGTTGTGAATCTGTGGAATTCTCTGCCACAGAAGGCAGTGGAGGCCAATTCACTGGATGTTTTCAAGAGAGTTAGATTTAGCTCTTAGGGCTAACGGAATCTAGGGATATGGGGGAAAAGCAGGAACGGGGTACTGATTTTAGATGATCAGCCATGCATGATCATATTGAATGATGGTGCTGGCTCGAAAGGCCTATTTTCTATTTAACCTGAAGCTGACCGATGGTACATTGTGTCCATTCCCAGTTGACTGAATGCGGTCTGGAGAGTCTATTAATTAATAATTTTCTCAGATCAACATGCTTTCCCAGAAGCAGGGCTTGGTCAATACAAGTTAGACTGTCTGCACTTTATATCCTATCCAGATTTAGCAAAATGGTTCATCTGATAATTGAATGACTAACAGTAGCTAGTTAGTTAGTGGGCTGGTTAGTTAGTTGGTTAGTTAGTTAATTCGTTTATTATGGTACAGTGAAAAGCATTTTGTTGGGTGCTAACCAGTCAGCAGAAAGACAACACATGATTACAATCGAGCCATTCACAGTGTATAGATACATGATAAGGGAATAACATTTAGTGCAAGGTAAAGCCAGTAAAATTCGATCAAGGATAGTCCGAGGGTCACCAATGAGGTAGATAGTAGTTCAGGACTGCTCTCTGGTTGTGGTAGGTTGATTCAGTTGCCTGATAACAGCCGGGAAGAAACTGTAACTGAATCTGGAGGTGTGCGTTTACACACTTATCTATAACTCCTGCCTGCTGGGAGAGGGGAGAAGAGGGAGTGGCCGGGGTTCGACTTGTCTTTGCAACTGTCTTGCAAGTGAATCTCTAACAGTGAATAGGTCTCAACCCGAAACGTCACCCATTCCTTCTCTCCAGAGATGCTGCCTGACCCGCTGAGTTACTCCAGCATTTTTTGGTGTCTATCTTCCCAAAGTGAGACATCCCCCTGAGGGCAACGAGGGTCGATCAGCAAACAGAGATCGGGTCCAAGAATGAAAGTAACAGCAGTCCAATGCCAACCACAATGCTCTGACGAAAACTTTTATTAACTTACATCGAAGCACTGACTAAAACGGCACACAATACAAAAATACATGGCACAATATATTTATTTTTAAAAAACCTTTATACAATAATTCTTAAATATTTTTACCTCTGAAATTATTATTACATTCCCGGGTCGACTCTACACGGAATAAACAGTGCTGAGATGGCAGCAAATATCAATATTTATTTCTAATTGCTACACTTGCAAAATAAAGTGCAATGATATAACGGTCCCAGATGAAGTCACCGTACTTGGGGCCAAAGATTACAGCGCGGATCTTTGATCTTTGCTTGGAGCTTTCTCCTAAACAGTGGTTCCCTCTGCATCCCTCCTTCTGTGAGGAATATAAGTCTATCTTAAGATAAGGGAAGTTATCTGCCAGGGAGTTTTGTAACAATAGAGTCCATCTGGTCATGTAACGTTACTTTAGGAAGGAGATGTCACACCAACACGATCCGACACACACACTGTGGGACATTTTACAATTTTTAGCTCAGCCAATGGACCCACAAACCAGGAGTGTTAGGAGTGTGGGAGGAGACTGGAGCGCCTGGGGAAAACTCAGTGGGATTCCTCACACATCCCAAAGACGTGCGGGTTTGTGCGTTTATCGGCCCTTTGTGAAAATTGAGAACTGGTGTGAACCGGTGGTCGGAACGGACTCGGTGGGACAAAGTAACCGTTTCCACACTGTCTATTTCAGACTATAGCCAAGGCAACCTATGAGGATGACCAGACGTAAGACGGGCTTCTCCGCTAGTTAATCTCCAGTCATCAGCGGCCAATTTCCGACAAGGTAGATGTATGTGATCTCCCCCACTTCCAGCTCATCACTGACCCCCAAACTCCCACTGGGCTACTCCTCAATGTCTAATATTTCTCCAGTCCCCGCGCCTTGCCTCACCAGGAAGGGACAAGGGCAGATCTGGTGTCATTCATGTTGGTCTGAAGAAGGGTCTCAACTAGAAACCTCACCTATTCGCTCTGAAAATGGGTCTCGACCCTATTCCTTCTCTCCAGAGATGCTGCCTGACCCGTTGAGTTACTCCAGCTTTTTGTGTCTATCTTGGCCATTAGCAGATGGGGGGCAGTGGCTCAGGGATGGAGAGGTGCTGTAGGACCCTTGTCCACGTCCACCTTCGCGTCCAACTTTCCCTGGAGCGCGGTGTCCTCAGCAGGCGCTCCGGTTCCCTCCCACATCCCAAACCCACTAACTCACTCATGCCACAGGGGAAATGTGGGGTCAGACAGCAGTCTGACACTTCATAGGGTGGAACTGCAGATGCCCGGTCTAAAACGAAGATAGACAGCTTTTTGCATCGATCTTAAGGTTGATACTTTTTTACTTCAATAAACTTGATTCTAAAAATCCACGAACAGCACTCCCTTGCCTGACCGTGTTCACACAAGAGGAGTCTTTCTCCATGGCTACAACCTGGGAGTCAAGGAGAGAGAGAGACAGGGACATCCTTGAGTAGTGTAGGAAGGAACGGCAGATGCTGGTTTATTCCGAAGATAGACACTAAATAGAGTCTCGACCCGAAATACCATCCATTCCTTCTCTCCAGAGATGCTGCCTGACCCGCTGGGTTACTCCAGCGTTTTGTATCCACCTCCTCTAGAGGTGGGTCAGTCTGGTCTGATGGTCCAAGAATGAAATGTCCAATGTCCTGACTCTACCCCATTACCCCTAAACCCCAAACCCTCTCATCCGCCACATCCTTCTGATCTCATTCAGCTCCCGACCGGTCCAGTCCAGGGGGGGGGAGACTGAATCTCGCTTGTTCTACTGACCATCAAAGTCACCCTTTCCTTCATATGTTCCTCGACGCCCAATTCCCATCTCCCATCCTTTCCCAGATGGTCGGAGATCTTCCCGAGGTGTTCCCAGGGACCTGGATGACATGTCCAAGTGGCCGACGTCCACACAACAAAGGCCGAGCAGAGTTTCCCCACTCAAATCCTTTTGACCATACTCCGCTCTGAGCTCTGGAACGAGCTGACATCCCACCGGTCGTGCTTGTTCTTGACGTCCATGTTTTGAAACAGCGCCTGGTAGATCTTCCTCAGCACCGCCCGGCGGAGAAGGATGTAGACCCAGGGGTCTAAGATCTGGTTCCAGGAAGCCATCCTCACACCCAGTAGGCTTAACCAAGCATACTCCCCGCTGTTATGGAACCGACTAATCGACACGTACACCTGCAGTCAAAGGAAAGGGAATGAATATTTAGTAACAGGCACAGAAATTGAACGCAAGCTATCTGAGACCATCTGACATCACAAAGGAAATGGAGACACAAGGAACTGCAGATGCTGGCATTGAGCAACACTCATAGAAACATAGAAAATAGGTGCAGGAGTAGACCATTCGGCCCTTCAAGCCAGCACCGCCATTCAATATGATCATGGCTGATCATCCAGAATCAGTACCCCGTTCCTGCTTTCACCCCATATCCCTTGATTCCCTTAGCCCTAAGAGATATATCTAACTCTCTCTTGAATACATCCCGTGAATTAGCCTCGCACAAAGTGCTTGAGTAACACAGCAGGTTAGGCAGCATCTGTGGAGGGGAAAATTGATGGGCGATGTTTCGGGTCAATAGACAATAGACAATAGTGCAGGAGTAGGCCATTCGGCTCTTCGAGCCAGCACCGCCATTCATGGCTGATCATCCCCAATCAGTACCCCGTTCCTGCCTTCTCTCCATATCCCTTAACTCCGCTATTTTTAAGAGCCCTATCTAGCTCGCTCTTGAAAGCATCCAGAGAACCGGCCTCCACCGCCCTCTGGGGCAGAGAATTCCACACCCGCAACTCTCTGCGTGAAAAAGTGTTTCCTCGCCTCCGTTCTAAATGGTTTACCCCTTATTCTTAAACTGTGTGGCCCCTGGTTCTGGACTCCCCCAACATCGGGAACATGATAAAAACACAAAGAATGAAATTAAAGTGATGTAAGTGATTAACCTACAAACCTGAGATAAACACAAAAAGCTGGAATAACTCAGCAGGTCAGACGGCATCTCTGGAGAAAAGGAATAGGTGACGTTTCAGACTGAAGAATGCATTTCGTTGTTTCTGTACTGTACACTGACAATGACAATTAAAATTGAATCTGAAAATTGAATCTGAATCTGAAGAAGGGTATTGCCCCGAAACCCAAAAATACATCCAGTGAATTGGCCTCACATAACGTGCTTGAGTAACACAGCATCGGTGGAGGGAAAATGGATGGGACCTGCCTTCAGACTCATAAATCTCTTGAGTCTCTTCAGACTGAGGATGAGTCCTGCAACGAAATGTGTCTATCCTTGGTGCAAGCCAGCATCTGCAGTTCCTTCCTGCACACCAGGGGGCGGTGTTGGTCCACACAAGGTGCAAGGGAGATGGAGAACCATTTTGCTGAGCTACAGAATGAAATCACCATTGACCAAGAGTTCCCCTCCCACTCACCTATCAGACAGGCAGAAACAGAAACCTTCACCAGAGACTCTTGCAAACTCAGGATGTCCGGAAGACAAACTGGTCTGAAGTTGCGAAACGCAGCCAGCTCCTACAGACAGTACACACTCTGCTCTATCAACTACCAGTCTTAGAATGATACAGTGCGGAAACAGGCCCTTCGGCCCAACTCGCCCACACTGGCCAACATGCCCCAGCTACACTAGTCCCACCTGCCTGCCCTTGGTCCATATCCCTCCAAACCTGTCCTATCCATGCACCTGTCTAACTGCTTCTTAAACATTGCGATAGTCCCAGCCTCAACTACCTCCTCCGGCAGCTCGTTCCATACACTCACTACCCTTTGTGTGAAAAAGTTTATCCTCATGAGTTTCTCCCCCATATCCCCTGAGTCCGCTATTTTTAATAGCCCTATCTAGATAGCATCCAGAGAACTTGCCTCCACCGCCCTCTGAGGCAGAGAAT
This sequence comes from Leucoraja erinaceus, assembly GCF_028641065.1. Lineage (NCBI taxonomy): Eukaryota > Metazoa > Chordata > Chondrichthyes > Rajiformes > Rajidae > Leucoraja > Leucoraja erinaceus. The sequence goes on from NC_073415.1 coordinate 7,614,609, forward strand.
TCCGCAGAATCACCACTCTCTGTGAGAAAAAGTGTTTCCTTGTCTCCGTTCTAAATGGCTTACACCTTATTCTTAAACTGTAGCCCCTGGTTCTGGACTCCCCCAACATCGGGAACATATTTCCTGCCTCTAGCGTGTCCAAGCCCTCAACAATCTTATATGTTTCAATGAGATCCCCTCTCATCTTTCCAAACTCCAGAGTGTACAAGCCCAGCCGCTCCATTCTCTCAGCATACGACAGTCCCACCATCCCGGGAATTAACCTTGTAAACCTACGCTGCACTCCCTCAATAGCAAGAATGTCCTTCCTTCAAATTAGGGGACCAAAACTGCACACAATACTACAGGTGTGGTCTCACTAGGGCACTGTACAACTACAGAAGGACCTCTTTGCTCCTTTTTTCGATTCCTCTTGTTATAAAGGCCAACATGCTTTCTTCACTGCCTGCTGTACCTGCATGCTTACTTTCATTGACTGATGTACAAGGACCCCCAGATCCCGTTGTACTTCCCAGTTTCCCAACGTGATTCTTTGATCAAGGCATTGACACGAGTATAAGAGTTGGGAGGATATGATGCAGCCTTTTAGGACTTTGGTTAGTCCACATTTTAGTTTAACCTATTGTCATGTGTTCCGAGTTTAGTTTAGTTTGGGGTACAGCGTGAAAACCAACTATGTGTAAGAAGGAACAGCAGATGCTGATTTAAACCGAACACGTCCTTGGAGTGTGGGTGGAAACCGGAGCACCCGGAGAAAACCCACGCAGGTCAGAGGGAGAACGTATAAACTCCACCCAGATAGCACCCATAGTCAGGATCAGACCCGGGTCTCTGGTGCTGTAAGGCAGCAACTCTACCCACTGCACTGGGGCCAATTTACAGAGGCCAATTAAACTACAAACCTGTACGTCTTTGGAATGCGGGAGGAAACCGGAGCACCCGGAGAAAACCAACGCAGGTCACGGGGAGAACGTACAAACTCCACACAGAGGACACCCGTAGTTAGGATCGAACCGACTCGTTGCGTTTCTGGCAGCAACTCCACCAATGCGCCACCGTGCATGCGACACGAGACAGCTCATGGGTGAAGATGCTAATGTGCCTCCGACACAAGACAGCTCATGGGTGAAGATGCCAATGTGCCTCCGACACAAGATAGCTCATGGGTGAAGATGCCAATGTGCCTCTGACACAAGACAGCTCATGGGGGAAGATGCTAATGTGCCTCTGACACAAGACAGCTCATGGGGGAAGATGCTAATGTGCCTCCGACACAAGACAGCTCATGGGTGAAGATGCCAATGTGCCTCCGACACGAGACAGCTCATGGGTGAAGATGCCAATGTGCCTCCGACACAAGACAGCTCATGGATGAAGATGCCAATGTGCCAACGCCCCATGTAGACCATATGTTGTGTGTGACACTCACCAGCAGAGGGCTCCAGCAGACACACGAAGCCATCATGATCCCGACTAACTGGACCACCATTTCAATGTCGTGCGACTTTGCTCTGCGATTACAGTTCCTCTTCTTGATGCGAGCCAAGAGCAGCCACACGCCGCTGATGGTGTTACAGATGAGGGAGATGAGAAGAGTGATCACTCCCAGGAAGGAGAAGAGCAAGGCAAACCCATCCTCCGTCCATTTCCCACGATGTCCCTTACTGATGAAGCACCAGGTCCCTGAGTCCTGGATGCTGTACTTGCCAGCGCCCAGGAAGGGCAGAGTGGCCACGATGCCCGCCGTGACCCACAGGCTGCCCACCATCAGCTTGGACCTGGTGGAGGTGACCACTGCCGAGTGGAAGAGGGGCCTGGTGATGCCAACGCAACGTTCCACCGCCATGATGCAGCCCAGGAAGAGCGGGCACAGGCCAAAGAAGACCAGGCTCCCTCCCAGCAGTTGGCACGTGGGGCTGTCGGTGTGCGGCTTCACGGAGTAGAACCTGAGGACCAGGGCTCCGGGAATGATGTGCCCGGCAAAGTCGGTTACTACCAGGCTGCTGGCAAAGAGCAGGAACGTGGCCTTGGATCTCCGGCGGAACCTGGTGTAGTTCTTCACTAGGATGACCAGGGCAATGATGTTTGACAGAGCGCCAAGCGTCATGGAGAAGATGGGCACCGCCATGGACCTGACCGGAGGCGGGGAGCCGAGCGGGTAGCTGGTGTTGGCCAGGCTGCTGTTCATGTCAATACCAGTGTCATTCATCTGGCCCTGATGGAGAGTGGTGCTCATGTTGGCATCTTCACCCATGGGACCTTCCATCACCTCCATAGACCTCGCCCGCTCATTGATGCACCTGGTGAGAGAGATAGATG